>NW_004085905.1:0-44535 GCF_000220395.1 Ichthyophthirius multifiliis
AATAAATATATATATATATATATATATATATATATATAAATATATATTTATATTTATATATACATTTTTATTTATATAATTATATTTTTAATGACATAATTTTAAAATATTTAAATTTAAATATTAATTTTTTTTATAAATAAAATAAAACTTATTTATATTTTTAGTTTGTATAAATCGTTTCTTTTTTTAGTTTTTTTCATTTTAATATATTAATTTTTATACTTATTTTATTTTTTTTAAATATTTATATTTACTTTTTTATTTAAGAAATATGAAGATTATTAATTTTTAAAACTTATTTTAATTTTTTTCATCAGAACATTTATAAAAATTTTTATTGCTTTACTTAATATTTCTTACTCAAATACCCATATTAATAAATATAATATATTTTTCTGATGAACCTTTAAATATAATATAAATTATTATTTTATCTATCTAAACTTTTTTAAATATAATTTATTTGATATTAAATTTAGTAAAATAATAGAAAATCTAAAAATTAATATTAATAATATAGTTTATACATCCTATTATTTATTTCGAACTATTTATTATTTAAAAACAAAGCTTTTAACATTTTTCTTTTTATTTATTAACTTTAATATAAATTTTAATAAAAATCTAGTAAAATAATTTATAAATGATAACATTTTTGCTTTTTTTAACATATTCAATTTTGAGAAATATTATAAATTATGAGAATATTTTTGAGATTTTTATTATTTAATTATTTAGCATTATTTTATTGATTTAAATATAAAAATTATCCTATTAGGTAATAAAGTAAGAATAGGCCTTAAAAGAATTTTAAATTAAAAAAATAGATAATAGTTTAGAAGAATAAATAAAGAATCAATCGAATATTTAGAATTTTAATTAATCCCGTAATGCAAGTTTATAAAAATCTCATACGATTTTAATTAGAAACTTTACTAAAGATTCTTAATAAATATATTCTAATTTTAGTAAAGATAAGAAAAAATAAGATATAACAAATAATAACAAAAGCAAGTCTATAGGTATTTTATATTCTTCTATATTTAAAATTTCTCAGAATTTTAATTTATTAAATTTAATAAATTCAGGTATATTTTTACTTGATAAAAGTAAATAAATTATCTATAAAAATAACAATATTAACGAGTTTTTCGATTTTAATTGTTAAGAGAGTCTACTTGAATAGTTTTTTAGTCTAAAATTAAGTGAAGATGATATAAAAAGTTAATATAAAGATAATTCTTAAAGGAAAAATATAAAAATATGTACAGCCGAATTATTATCTAAAACTGATTAAAAATAAAACAATACTCATAATTTTTTACAATAGATATTAAACTAGGAATCTTATAAATGTTATATATCACCTTCTATTATAGAATAATTGAAAATATAGTCTAATATAGGAGAATTAATTTCTAATTTATTTGAATAAGATTTAAATAGGTCTTAGGAATTAATTATATAGAGATTTTCTAATACTTATAATTCTTCCTAGTGTACTTTTAAGGGAAATAAACAGAATAAAATCTATTATCATATTGATTAGAATTATATTGTTATCAATTTAAATTCGAATTAAACTAAATGTAGTAATTTATAAATTAAAATTGGATTATTTTAAATCGAATTTGAATATTAAATCTAAAAATATGTATTAATAGAGCTCCAAAATATGAGCAATTAAAGTATATTGATATAAAAAAAAGGACTTAATATATATAAAAACTAAATCTTATGTTCTCTATCACATGAACTAAAGACTCCTTTAAATGTAAGTATTTCCTTACTAGATTATGCTATTTAAAATAAATTAGTAAATGAAGAAATGTCTAAATCAATAATAGAACCTGCCTATAATTCTAATAAACTATTATTAAATGTAATCAATGATTGCTTAGATTATGCTTAGATTTGTTTAGGGAAATTCTAGATGAGGTTTTAAAATTTTTCTATTGAAAAATTATATAAGAATGTGTGGATTTGGTAAAATTTATTATCTTTTAGAAAGGACTGGAATTAAAAGTGGAGTATGATGAAATTCTTCCTATAGAATTAAACTCTGATCCTGCTAGAGTATAATAAGTGTTTTTAAATTTAGTAAATAATGCTATAAGATTTACTGATAAAGGGTTCATTTATATATCAGTTAGGTATTGTTTTGATAATTTTATTTAAATTTCAATATAGGATAGTGGATGTGGGATTTGTGAAGAGCATTTAAATAAGATTTTACATGCTTTTGGGGATATTTAAAATTAGAGAATTTTAAATACGAATAATGCCGGCTTAGGATTAAGTATAAGTAATATATTATCTAAAGGATTAGGTTAGGGAAGGAATATTAATATTTAAAGTGAGGTTAATAAAGGGTCTTGTTTTACTTTTTATATAGTTAATAACCCGAAAAATATTAAAGGGTTTAAATATAATGAGAAAAAGCTATTCGGAGTTAAACTATAGTAATGGTTGACTGTTTTAATGTCAGAATAAAAAATTAATACTTAGTAATCTTTTAAGAAAGTTTAATTGGCTTAAAATTTTCAGAATTAGAAATCTTTAAAGTTTACTCTTAAAAGCTTCGATTCTTCTTTTAGTTATAAAAAATTGAGTGATTTTAATGCTATTAGTAATATTGTTAATAATAAATATCTTTATGACTAATCATGTTTAAGTGATGATAGTGAAGATGGATATATAAATACGGTTAAAGATGTAAGTGTTTATTTAGATAAAAGTAAAAGATTAATCGAATATTAATAAATGAAGTATAATTTAGTGAAAAATAAATGCTTATAATGTAATAGTATTTTAATTGTGGATGATGTCTAATTTAATTGTTATGTAATTAAATTAAAATTGGAATAATATGGGCTTAAATGTGATATTGCTATTAGTGGATTTTAATGTTTAGAAAAATATAATAGAAATATAAAGAAGGGAGTTGTTGTAGAAATTATTTACTTGTTTTTATGGATATTGATATGCCTTTGAAAAACGGAATAGAAACAACTGAAGAATTAGTCTTATTTTATAAAGAAGATAAATAAAATACGCCTATTATTTGTGCTTGTACTGCTTTTGTAGGTGAAATAGATAAATAAAATGCCTTAAAAGCAGGTATGTAGTATTATATTATTAAGCCTATTAAATAAGATGAACTAGAATAGGTAATAAAAAATGTATTTAAATGAATATTTATTTATTGGCTTTTTTTTTTTTCTTTCATATTTTTTAATATTAATAATTGTAATTAATAAAAATATATGTATTTTAATAATATTTTTTATTTTCTTATAATTTATATTTTATTGTTAAATTTAGAATTATTTATAATATTATTATAAATATATGTTATAAAAAAAAAGATATAAATATAATATTTAATATTTATTAGAAAATAAAAAAATAATATAATTATTATAATTTCAATATTTTTTATTTATTGTATAAATATGTTAAAAGTATATTTAATATCAAAAATTTATTATATATATAAAACAATAAATAAATTATAAGCTATATTAAAAAAATTATAATAAATTCCACTTATTATAATATTAGTATATTTATATATATATATATATATATATATATATATATATATTTATATATATTTATTTATATAGTTGTATATATTTTTTTTTTTTATATATACCTTATTACTTATAATAATTTGTTTCTACATTAAAATTAATATAAAATTATACTTATTTAATAAAGTAATTTGTTTTTATTTGCCCCGAGTAAATTAATGTTATATAAGAATAATAAGAGATTATTAAAAAAAGTTTATATTAAAATAATGAGGATATTTATATTACTAAATGAAACAAATTTTTAAATAATTTTAGAAAAATAATATTTATGCCTATTTTAATGAAAAAAAAGAAAAAAAATTCATTTTAATTAAGGGATTATAAATTAATTTTAATAATGTGGGATTTTATAAATATTTTTTTTTTTTTTTTTTTTTTTTTAGAAAGGATAAAAAATATCTCCTAGTTTAAATTTTTTAAAAAATAATACTTTTTATATCTTATATAGCTAAAAGGATAATTATTTTTATTGATGTTGATTTTTAAAAAATGATAAGATAATGCTAATTTTCTAAAAAAAAATATTAATATATATAAAATAATATATATATATATAAATAAATATATATATATATTTATATTTATATATTCATATATATATTTATATATATATATATTAAAGGATATTTTTATTAAATATTTTTATTTTTATTATTGTTATTATTATTAACATAATGAATTAACTATTATACTAATTAAATTTTGTCTATTTTAAAATAATTTTACATGTATCTATACCGTATTCATATATTAAGATTTATTTTTTATTAGTTATTTTTAATAAATATATATATCATATTGTACATTTTATTTATAAGGTTTTATAATTTTAATAAATTTGTATATATTTTTTAGAGTTTAATAATTATTTTTATATTAACTACTTGTTGTTCATAAATTAATGATATTTAATATAACATTGCTTTTTTCATTCATTTTTTATATAAATAATCGTTTAGATTTTCATTATTTATTATTTTACCTTAATTTTTATAACTTACATTATTTATTTCTTTCTTTCTTTTTAATGATATATATTAAGAACAAATAAATAGAAACTCGATTTCAAAATTATAATGCTTAAAATTGAATCATATATAAAAATTTTAATAAAAAATATATATTTTTTGCAAACTTATTTAAATTAATTAAAAATTTTAATTGTTTTAAAATTAATTTTTATTTAAATTAAAACTGTAATTTAGTTTTATATATTATATAATAAAATATATTTATTAAATATTTAATTATACAAAGGGAATAAACTACTTATTATATTTGATATTTAATTATTTTATTTAGCTTTTTTAATAAATTTTAACATATTCTTTCAACATATTTAATTTTAAAAATAAAGATAGTACCGATATTCTTTCAACATATTTAATTTTAAAGATAAAGATAGTACCAATATACTTATTATTTTAATAATTATAAATTTGATAATATAAAATAATCGTGATATCGTTTTAAATTTTATATTTTATTTGATTTTTTTAATTATTAAATAATCTTATACTATTTATATTTATTTCTGATTATTATGGTTTCTTATATATATTAAAATTATAGACAAATTATAATATAAAAATTATTTAAAGGTTTTTTTACCAAAATAAAAAAGATTTAATGATTTCTTTTTTTTTATGTTTAAATAAAATAATTTATAAAGTTTTTATAAAATAAAAATAAAATTAAAAGAATTAGAAAGTATATAAAAATTTATTATATTAACTTATAAATTTAAATAAAATAAAATAGCTAATATTTTAAAATTATTTGTTTATATGTATATATATATATTTATATTTATATATTTTTTTTTATATATAATAAAAAAGTTTATAAAAATAAATTATATTAAAAGTGATTATTCATTTGTATATATATATATAATAATATATATAAATATATATATATATATATATATATATATATATATATATATATATAAATTTTTCATTACTTTTATTAATCTTATTCATTTTATGCATTAAGAAATAAATAATTTCTTTATTTCTTTATATTAATGTTCAAAATAATATTTTTCATTTATACTTTTATTTTTAATAAAAATTAATAAAAATAAACATAAATCAATAAATAAATATATATTTAAAATAAAAGAAAACAACTTTTAATTTATTCATAAAAAAAATGGGTTGTGCAAATATTATAAATAATTAAAAAAATTAAGACGCATTATTGAAAATTAACGAATCAAATTGGTTAAATTTATTTTGTTCCAAAACCGACATTCATTCCGTTTATACATTTTAAGGATAATTAGGAAAAGGAGGTTTTGGTACTGTAAAGTTAGCTGTAATGAAAAACGGATCATATGATAAGAAAATAGCCATAAAAATAATCGAAAAAAGTAAAATAAAAAACAAGGAAGTGACTCTTTTAAGGGAATTATAAACCTTAAGAAAGCTCGATCACCCTAATATAATAAAATTCTACGAATTATATTAAGATGAAATTCATATATATATATGTATGGAATATTGTTCTGGGGGTGAATTAATGGATAGAATAAATAAACAAAAATATTTTAAAGAAAAAGATACAGCAATTATTATGCAAAAAATATTTTCGGCAGTAAACCATATTCATAGTAAAGGAATAGTACATAGAGACTTAAAATTAGAAAATGTACTTTTTTGTACCACAGCAAGTGATTCCGATATTAAAGTAATTGATTTTGGATTATCAATTAAATGCGCCGATGATTAATACCTAAATTCGTGTGTAGGAACGCCTTTATATGTATCTCCGGCTGTACTAAAAGGAAGGTATAATAAATCATGTGATAATTGGAGTTTGGGAGTTATTTTGTATTATTTATTATGTGGAGAACCTCCTTTTAGTGGAAGTAGTAGAGAGGAGATTTTTTTTAAAATTCAAAAAGGAAAATATAATATGGAAGGGGAAGTGTGGAGTAAAGTGTCCAATTTGGCAAAAGATTTAGTTAAGAGATTGCTAATTGCGGACTAAAAAAAAGTTATTTCGATTTAGGAAAGTCTGTAACATTAGTGGTTTAAAAGAATGCATAATAGGGTAAGTAAACATGCAACGCTTTTGGTTAATAATCAACTTGTGAATACTGAGTATGTAGTAGACTCAAATATTTTGAATTAGCTAATTAATTATAAATAACCACTGAAATTTAAAGAGGAGGTAATGAAAATACTAGGTAGTTTATTAGGAGATAGGGATATAGAAGCCTAAAAACACGCCTTTAGGTAGTTTGATTTATAATAAAATGGAATGGTTAGGTTATAGGAAATTCAAAGGGTTATGGAATATTCAGGTTTTAAATTAAGTAGTTAGGAAGTAGATAATTTGATAAAAAAAGTGAATCATAATTCGGGTGATATGTATATTTAATATAGTGATTTTATTGTGGCTACTATAGATAGGTAGGTTTATCTTAAATAGGAAAAAATTTGGTAGCTTTTTAAGTATTTTGATTAGACTAATTCTAATTATATTAGTTTTGATGATATTTAAGATATTTTTTTAAGAAATGGAAGGAATATTCCATAGGTGGAAATTATAAAAATGATTGAGGAATGTCTAGGGACTAATAATGAAAGTATTTCGTTGGAATAATTTAAAGAAATTATGATTAAAGGTGAGGATGACTATAAAATATGATTTTTTTTTATATTAACATAATATAAATATATATATATATATATATATATATATATATATATAAATATAGATATATATTGATTTTTGTTTAAATATAATAATTATTAATTTATTTGTATTTTAAGTATTAATAATTTTGATTTTGTTATTAAATTTTTCAAAATAAAATATAAAGTAATTGAAAATAAAAAATAATATATAATTTTAAAATAAAAATTAAAATATAATTATAATAATAAAAACTTATAGTATGTAAATAAAAGTTATAAAAGAGATATAAAATATAAATTATGTTAAATATGATAATAAAAAGAAAAGAAAAATTATATAAATCGTTATAAATAAATATTTAAAATAAAAATATACATAAATAAAAAAAAAATTAAAATTAACTAATTTTATAATAAATAAAATTTTTTTAAGATTTGTAAATATAATAATAAAATGTTCAAAAATACTAAAGTTTTTAATAAAATAACAAATAATATTGAAAAGTAATAAAAAAAAAAAAAAAAATTAAATTAAAAATTATATATGATATAATCAAATATATTAAATATTATTAATTAATATATATGTAAAAAATAAAATATGAATATTATATATATATTTATATATATATACAAAAATATATAATTTTTAAATAAATTATATAATATTATTATATATATTTTTATTAATATATTAATTTATATACAAATATATAAATATATATATAAATTAATTATATATGTTTTTTTATTTTATTATTTTATAAAATATTCTTTTTTTTTATGTTTTATTATTCGATTAATTTATTTTATTACTTTAGTTTTTATTCTTAATAGCTGAATATAAAAATTTTATAAATTTTTCCTGATATTTTAATTTTTTAAATTATAATAATATATTCACAAATAAAATAATTAAATAATAAATATATTTTTAAGAATAATTTTTTTTTTATTTTAAATTTTTTTAACACTAAGATTTATTATTATACATTTATTATTTTTTTTTATTAATTTTATTTGTTTATTTAATATCTAAAAATATATATAAAATAAAAGTACAAATTTTTGGAAATAAAATATACTTTGATTTAGATATTTAAAAGTGATTTAATAAAATAAAATAATTAATATTTTTAAAATATGTTTTTATTGAAAAAAATAGCTGTAAAAATTTATTATATATATATATATTTATATATATATATATATATTTATATATATATATTATATACATATATTTTTCAATAAATATTTATATAATATAATTAATTACTTATAAAATTTTATTTATTTAAACTATAAAAATTATCTATATAAGATAATATTTATAAAAATATGAAATCAAATTTTATTATTATAGTCTGCTAATTCTTTTAAAAGTGGTTTAATATTTTTACCGTCGTTTTTCCATTCATTTATCATCTTTTCCGCCCAAGAATTGAAATGCATTTTATCATTTTCTTGTAATGCTTTAATTTTTGTTATTCTTCTAATTCCTCGATGAAATCTTATTCTCTTTTTATTTATTTTTACTGTGCTTATTATAAATGGAAATTCGCTAATTATTTAGATTATTCGAAAGCTTCATTTTTTTCCTATTAAATTCTTTACTAAATTTCTTTATTTTTTTAAATCCAAAATTTTTAATAATTCTAATCTTCTTCTTTTTCCTATTATTCTTATTATTATTTTCTTTATAAAGTTATTTTGATACTTTCATCGAATTTTTTCTTTTGTTCTTAAATAGCCTCCCTTTTTTTCTTTTCACTTTCATCTGCCTTCATTTAGGCCTCTGTAATTTATTTATTAATCCTCTAATCTTCATTTTCCTTTAACTATTATAGTCTTTGGACTTGTTTATCAATTAGTTTTTGCCTTTCGTCTTGTTTTTCCTTTTATTTTAATTCGGCTCTTAGTTTTCTCATTTCCATTATTTTTTCCTTTTTTTTTGCGTATTCCATTATTTTCTCCTCTTCTTTTTTCTCTTATTCCTTTTATTCCTCTTTAATTTTTTTTAAGACTTCGTTCCCTTGTTTCGTTTCTATTTAAGTCTATATTGCTTTTTATCTTCTCGCTTTTTCTTCGTCTTTTTCTTTTTACAAAGCATCAATTGCTCTCTATTTTATTATTTCGCCTTCTATTTTTTCATCTTGTAGTTTTTTTATATACTTTACTTTCATTTCAGTGTGTTATTCTTTTAAAATTTTTTACTAAAAAGCCTTTTTTTCTTTCAAAATTTCAAGTTTTCTTCTCTCTTCTTCTTCTAATTATTTTAATATTTCCCTTTATTAATCTAAAAAATAATTTTCTTTCATTTCTTCCATTTCTTTAATCTATAATATGAATATATATAAAAATTTATATATATATAAACAAATATATATATATATATATATTATATATATATATATATATATTATTTTATTTATCCTTTACTTATTATTTTAATTCTTTTTATCCTTCTCGCTCTTGTAAAGCGTCAACTAATAACAGTTTAGATTAAAAAGCCTTAACTCTGTCTTAATTATCATATATTTATTTGTTTGCTTTTAAAAGGATTTCCTATTTTACTCCTTATTAATAAATAGCTTCTTCTTTGTCAATCTATCTTCTTTCCTCTTCATCTTTTTTAAACCTTTCGAATCTTACTTCGTCCTTTTTTTTCTTAATGCATGTAGAGTATTTGGCCAGTGTTGTACTCTTTTTTTTGATTTTTCATATAAATCTTATTTTTCGCGTTTTTTTTATTCAATAGAAGGATCTTCGTTCATTAAACAATTTTCTTTCATTCTCATAATTTCAGAATAAGGAATATTAGTTTAATTTTTTGTTTAAGATTTAGAATCAAAATATATACCAGTTTTACTTTAATAATTTTAAGGCTAAGTTCTTTCGTAATTTTTGGAACTTTATATACGAGTAAACGTTTATTTTTTCACCATATTTTGTGATAACATTTTTCTTTCTTTTTTTTCTTTTTAAATATATTGGTATTTATTATCAGTTTCAAATAAATATTTTTTATTTGATAATTATATTATATATATATAAATATATAAATATATATATATATATATTTATATATATATTTATATATTTATTTATATATTATTTAATTTTGCTTTTTCAAACATCCTTTAATTCTTCCTCATTAAATAAAATATCAAAAAGCACTAAATTTTTATCGAAAGCGGCCAAGAATTTATACTTCATTTCTCCTTTTTCTTCCCTTTATAATAATTAAACCCTAGGCGTTTCAATAATATTGGAAAAGGAAGCTCCCAAAACTTCACTAAAATGAATTCTTTTGAATAATTTTCCAGTTTAAACCGCTTAATATTCCATTGTAATTTCACATACATCAAAAAAAGTTTAGTTTTGGTAAAAAACAAGTACATAAATTAGACTAGAATTAACTTCGAAAACATTAAAAGCAACCACTCTGTCTTATAATTGCATTTTAAGGACAATATTAGGACTATCGAATTCATTGACTTCTAAATGATATGTTTATTCAAAAATACCCTAAGAAGTTATACTGAAATAGAAGTTTTAGACTTTACTTAAAGCTTATCCGATTAATAGGGAAAGACATGTCCTTTAGATTATTTTTATTTAATTTAAATTCTAAAATTCATTATTTTTTTCATTAAAATCTACTGTGTATAAAATCACTTCACCATTAAGGGAAAAAGTGGCTAATAAATTGCTTTTTTCGTCCTTTTTTTTCAATAAACCGTCATTTATACTCTATGAGTGTTCAGTTTGGATAATTTTGAGTAGTTTACCCTCAAAAAGGTCCCATACAGTTAATTTGCGGTCGTTTGATATACATAAGAGGGTATTTAAGTTTTCAGGAAATTAAATAAGTTTACAAATTGGACGGATATGGGATGTAAAAGTGTTTATTTTTTATAATGTATGTAATGAATATATGCTTATGGATATTATATAGGTATTTGAAGTAGTACCTATAGCTAAGTACGCTTATTTTAGACAGTCTTAGCTACTATTAGTGGAATGAAGTATTTATAGACAAGTAGGATTGTCAGAATGTAGATCAGAAAATGAGATTATTTAATCTTTTAGTGTATCGGCTGTAAAAAGAGTGTTTTTGGTACAAAAAACGGCTTTTCGGTTGTCATCGAAAAGCTGAAAACATAGAACTTTTTAGAAGTAAAAGTCAAAATTTGTGGGTAAAAATTTTAGTTCTTTTTCGAATTTTATATTTTGGAGTTTTTTTTTTTCGGAAATTTAAAAATTTGCATGTAGTTTATCTGGTGAAAAAATCAGCTTTTTAAAAAAGGGAGTTTTTATATGCGAAAATTATAAAGGAGTTTTGCCTAAATTTTATATACAATTTGGATATTGCTCGGTGAATAAATTTATTGCTTTTATTAAAATCCCGTAGACATCTTTTAGCTGTTTTTGGTACTTTTAGTGTAGACTTTCCTATATATTTTCGCTTATTGGACACTATATGTCATAAAACTCGAGATTGGGGGTCAGTTGGGATTAAAGAAGATTCTAGAAATATTATTTTTGGGCAGATTAGGGAGAGATTTATTCAAATTGGAGTATATTTTGTTATATTGTTTGGGTTTAAAGGTCTATTTTTTGAATGATTTTTTACTAGAGATCGTCTAGTTGGGTGTTTAGGTCATTTTTTATGGAATTTAATTAATTTTGGATCTTTCTTTTGAGATCTTCTTGGTAGTTTATATAGGTTTAGATTTAATTTTGGAGCATTTATATTTTTATATATGATTTATTTTATTAAAAAAATAAAAAAAAAAAAAAACTAAATAATTTTTTTTTTATTGAAAAGAGAAAAAAAAAAAAATTATAACTTATTTATTATAAAAATGGAAGAATTTCGATTCCAATAATATGAAAAATGTATGAGAGAAATATAAAAAAGCCTTTTTAGTGATAATTTATTGGAAACTTTGAAAAAAGATAAGACTAGTTAAAACTTTATGGAATTACGTATATAGGAAATACTGGAAAATCATTTAAATGATGAAAAAGAAGAATTTATAAAAAAGATGATTTCAGTTTAGAAAAATTTGGAGTCGGAAAATAGCTTTTTGGTCGAAAAAATAAATAATATGGAAATTGAAATTTAAAAATTAATTCAGGAAAATTAAAATTAGGAAAACACCAAAATTATTTAGGAAGAAAAAAACTATTTTTTTGATTTTGAAAGTGACCAAAAAATTAAACTCGAATAAAATTCAAAAAAAAGCCTTTTCGAAATTCAAAAACTTTAAAAAGAAAATGAAAGATTTCAAAAGGAAATTTTATAAAAGGAAGAAGAGAATAATAAAAATAGGAAAAAATATAAAAATAAAGCTTAGAAATTAAAAAAAGAATTAAAATTGGCCAAAGAAAGGGAAGAATTTTAATAAAAAAATATGGAAAAGCTAAAAAATGAGCTAGTTTAGATAGAAAATAATAGTTTAATTATGAAAAGTGAATATGAGTACCAGTTTTAATCTAAAAGTACGGAATTAGCGAATTAAATTTAAAAAAATATGTAAAATTTATAAGAAATGAAGGAGAAATACGAAATTTAGATTAGAAATTTAAAAGCCGAAAATTAAAGAAGGAAAAAAAAAGATTCTTAAAATTGTGATAATTTCGAGTATTTTGTGAATTAAATGGAATTTTAGTAAAATTTGAATTTAGAAATGGAAAACTTAAAAATTGAAAATGAGAAATTAAAAAAGGAGAATTTTTAAAAAAACGAAGAAATTTTTTAATTTCAATAGAAAATTCAAAATTTGAAAAATTAAAAAAATACAGAAATTTTTGAGCTTTAAAATAATTTCTAGTCTACTTTAGAAAAAGAAAGGCGAAATTTAAAAGAAGAAAATATAAATGATTAAAATACTGAAAAAGTCAAAAAAAAACAAAGATTTAAATTAAGAAAATATCATTTTAAATAATCAAATTAATGCCTTGAATCAAAAAATAGAAATTTTGTCAAAAAATTAAAATAAATAAGACACAAATCTAGAATTATATAAATAGAAATATGTCAATAATTTCAATATATGTAAAGAAAAACTTAAAAAAGCATTCATTATGATCATTTAAAGTATTAAACTGGAATAAGAAAGTCTAAAGGTTAATTTTTTTAATGATTTTTAGGAATTTCATTGCTTTTTAGAAGATATTATAATTAATGTCGTGAAAAAATATTAATTAGAGTTTTAATAATATAAGGAAAATATGAATATATTAATTTAAAAATATAAAATGGAATAAGATAAGATAAATCAAGATTTGTATGAGAAAAAAGAGGAGATAAGTTAATTAAAAAAACATGATAAAATTATATATAGTAAAGAAATATAAAAAATAAAAGAAGATTTTGAGAAATAAATAATTGAAAATCAAATAAAAGTTGAGGAAATATAAAATAAATCAATTAAAATGTTAGAAAATTATGCCTAATAAGTAAAGAATTTTATATAATATAAAAAAACATATGATAATGAATAAAATACTTTAAATAAAAAATACTCGAAAAAAAAACTTTTTTAATAATAAATTAATTAAGATATAGAAGAAGATTATGTATATGATAATTAATAAAAATAAAATAATTATAATTTAAATAGTATATATAAAGAAAATTTAAAAGAAGATATTAAATAGAAGTCAAATTCATATAAAAATTTATATAATTATAATAATAGTAATCATAAAGATAAAAACAACAATAATAATAATAATAATAATAATAATAATAATAATAATAATAATAATAATAATAATAATTATTATAATGATTATAATGATTATAATGATAATAATGATAATAATGATAATAAAGATAATAATAATAATTTTAATATTTATTTGTTTTCATAGTAATAATAAAAAATAGAATCTTAAAATTAAACTTAATATTAATATTCACCTTCAAAATTTTAATAAGAAAAAAATATTTTTTTTAATTATAAGAAGTGCTTATCACCATATTGACACATATAAAAATAACAAATATATATATATATATATATACAATTATATAATATTATTTTATTTATATTATTTTTTGTTATAACTTATTATTATTATATTTATTTAATTTTTTTTTAAAAAATATGTTAAATTATCCTTAATATTAATAATAATTTTACTTTGAAAATGATGTTCCTATATCTACGCATATTTAAAATAATGTATATGCCCCCATATATTCCATTTAACACGCTTAAAATACATCTTTAGAATCCAATAAAATACCTCAGTATTAATTTTTATAATAAAATTTATAAATTCCCTTAGCTTCAAGTTATGTCCTTTAAGTAGGAAAATATAGAGATCATAATTACACAACAAGTAATTATGAGAATTTATTAAATTAGCAATCGAATTCTTATACTTAGATTAAGTATTTTAAGGAAATTATTTCAAATAAAAAGTATACTTATTCGTAAATGGTTGATTCTATAGTACATAATTTTTAGGAAGTTATTGATTGTATAAAAGAAATTGAAAATTTAAAACATTAACTAGTGAATAAATAAGATTTTGATTTAAATTTAATTTTTGATAAAATCTAAGATTCTACTTAACAAAATACTAAATAATAATTAAAAAGTTAATAACTTTTTGACTTTTAAAAATAAAATGGAAATTAAGTAGATATAAATGATTTAGATTTACTTATCTAAAGATATTCAGATATAAAGGGAATATTAACGTAATATATATATATATATTTAAATATATAAATATATATATATATATATAAATATATATATTTATTTAGTTTTTCTGGTTTAGAAAAAATTATTTTGCCTGCATTTTTAAACAATATATAAATATATGAAATGGAATAAAAATAAAATAAAATAAAAAATATATCAATCGAAACATTGAGAATTTTCGGGAGACTATTTAAAATGTAAACTAATTTAGAAAATATATAAGAGTTTTTCAGATAATTATTTACTTAGGAAAAAAATATTGATTTTTCTTATATTTTTGACTTTTTTGATATTAAAGCAAAAGGAAGGGTTGGTTTAGAAGAATTATAAAGTTTTTTTTTAAAAAAAAGATAAGTATTTCAGATCCTAAAGACATTATTTTATTAATTCTAAGATTTAATAATAATAATCTTTAGAATCTATAATTTTCTTTAGTAGAATTTTATTAAGAATATATACCAAAATCAGACTATTCATATTTAAATTAATGAAAAAAAAAAGTTAATATCTTAATAATTTATTCGACTATATTATAATAAATAAATATAAAGTTATTATTTAATTTATATAAAAAAAGAAGTATTATATATATATATTATTTTTTATTATACAAAAAATTAAAGCATTTATATATTATAAATAAAATAAAAAAATATTCGTTTAATTAACAATTATATTTATTTATATAAAAAAAAATGTAAATTAGACAATCAATGATTTAACCTAAAATATTTTAAAGTCGTTTAATAAATAACGAATCTTCATAGTTTCCTCGTTAAAAAGCCAACTTAAAATCACTTCAAGAAACTCATCGAGAAATGTTAAAGAATATCGAGTCTACAAACATTGGAAAGCCTACAATAGTCGAAGCTTAACGAATACTAAAGATTATAGACAATTTATATATAAATTTATCTATATATATATATTTGGATAGCGATTTTATTAGCAAATTTTCTGATTTAAGTAAACATAATAAATTTTCTAAGGAATTATTAGCCTTATTAAGTCCCAAATGTTTATATTTATTAAAACATTAAGCAGAAGTAGAAGGAAAATTTAAGACTTATGCTTATTTACTTGAACAAAATGGAAAAGAAGATGAAGAAACAGAAGAAGAGCATAAAATTGAAGCCGAAAAACTAAGAAAAATTCTAGAAAATAATTTCAAAGATCTAGTCAGGCATTTGAGGAATTTTAGGGAAGATTTCGAGATCATAAAAGGGCTTAAACCTAATGCAAATTCTGATTTAAACGATTTGGTACACTGTATATACTGTCAAAAGGTGATTATGCTAAAAAAATTATCTACTGCAGCTGAATAAGAAGATTAGAATAAAACACAATTGGCAGATTTACTAAAAAGAATTTAACTTTAAGAATAGAAAAGGACAAGCTTTTAGTATGAATTATAAAATTTAAAAGAAGAAAGAATAAATTTTAATAAAACAAAAAAAGACGAAATTGATAAGCTTAAAAACGATATATAAGAAGTAAAGGCTTTTAAAATAAAATAGTATAAGATTAATAAATTATAAAAATATATATATATATAAATATATATATATATATATATATATATATATATATATATATATTATATGTTTATTTATATGTATATTTATATTTATATGTATATTTATATATAATAAAAGAGAAAATTAACTTGATTATGATACATAATAAAGGACTTAATTATTAGTTTAAGATCATGAATAAAAAAAGATAAATTATATAAAGACTTAAATAGATTAAATGAGGAATTTAATAAATGTTCAGTTGAACATTATAACGAAGAAGTTAAATTAAAATAGAAAAAATAATCTGCATAAAATGGATTAGAAGATAATATTAAAATTTATGATACCATTATGGAATAATTAAACTATGATTAATAATTATTAGAAGTAAATACATATATTATTTAATATTATTTATATAAATGTATAAATATTTAATTAAAAGATTGAAATAGTTAAAATAAAAGATGAGTTATAATCTTTAAAAGAATCTTTTTCGTAAGTAGAAGAAGAAAAATTAAGGCAGTAAGAATTACACGAAGAATATAGATTAAAAAAAGAGGTTTTTTTTTTATTTTTTATTTTTATTTTTTTTACTAAAGTAATGGGAAATACAAGAAAAAAGAAAAAAAGAAGCTTCTAGAAATATTTTATATTATTTGGTTTAAAAGAAAGGTATAAATAAATATATTTATATCTATATAACTTAATTTATTTATTTTTTTCGAAAGAAAAATCCAAGAAGAAAAAAAAAAAATCAAAAAAAAAATGAAGAAAATCATTATGTTATTTATTATTATTATTTATTTATTTTTGTTTAAAAAAATAAGTAAAATAAACTCAGTTTAAAGATAAAAAAAAAAAAATTATAAAAATAAATAAAAATATAAATATGAATTATATTACATAAAAAAAACAAAAAAATTATAATTACATATATCCAAAAAAAAAAAATAAAAAAAATATTAAAATATGATTCCATAAACCCCTACAATATAATATTCTACAAAAATCGATTAATGTGGTACTGCCTTAAAGTTTTCTCCTTTCAATGCTCATAGATTAGCCGTATGTTCAGCTTAGAACTTTGGAATATTAGGTAAAGGAAAATAATAAGTAATATAAATGTAACCAAACGGAATTTTACATATAGCCAATATTTTCGATTTTCCTGATGCAATTTTTGACTGTGCATGGGCTGAATCGAATGAAAATTTAATAGTTTCCTGTTGTGGAAATGGTTCAATATATCTTTTAGGTATATTTTTTTTAAAAAAATATTATAAATAATATTTATTTTCATTAATAAATAGATATTTAAAACAATAAAATAATATAGGAATTAAAAGGTCATATAAAAGAGGTTTTTAGTGCTGAATTTTAACATTAAAATCCTAATATATTTCTTTCTGGTGGAAAAGATGGCCATGCAAAAATTTGGGACTTTTAAGTGATGAAATTAATGATAGATTTAAGTGCTCATGTAGATGCCTGTCATTAGGCTTCGTGGCATCCTGTTAATTAGAATTTATTTAGTACAGTAGGCTTGGATTCAAGTTTGAAGATATGGGATTTGAATATGCCTTAAAAGCCTTTGGCTGCACTTAAAGTACATGATAGTGATGTTTTGGGCTCTGATTTTAATAAATATGATGAAATTATAGCCACTTGTTCTACTGACAATACTATAAGGTTATGGGATTTAAGAAATTTAAAAGTACCCGTTAATATATTAGGAGGACATAGGTACCCAGTTAAAAAAGTAAAGTTCTCACCGCATAATTAAAATATTTTATTGAGTGGATCTTATGATATGAATGTATGCGTTTGGGATATTTCAGATCCGATTTAGCCTTTGAAATTTACTCATAAAAATCATAGTGAATTTGTAATGGGTATAGATTTTAATAATTTCAATGAATTATAAATAGCATCAACAGGATGGGATGGAAGAGTTCTAATTTGGGATTTTAATAATGTTTAACCTAGTATTTGAGTTTATAAAATAAAAACATAAAGTATTTTTATAAATATATATATATATATATATATATATATATATATATATATATATATATATATATATATATATATTAAAAGCATTATTAACTTTTTTTAATTTTATATCATAATTATTTTATATATTAATTTTATTTATATAATAATTTTTTTTTTTTATTATGTTAATATTTTAATAATTTTTTTTTTATAATAATTGAATTGTCTTTTTTTTATATCAATTTTTTATATTTTGATATTATAAAATTAATTTTTTTTTTTTTATAAAAATTATTAAATCAATAAAATTAATTAATTTTTAACAGATATACAATAATAATTAAATTAAATTTATATAAAAATCTAAAAATGATAAGTATAGCAATCTAATGCTTTGAAAAAAATTAAAATGATTTAAGCAAAGACTAATTAATTTTAAGTAATATGTTTATTCGACAAATAGATTAAGTTCCTTTAAAATATTAATACATAAGTGATTTGAATCTTTCACATAATATGATATAAAGTTTAATTGGAATTTAATCATTTAAATATTTGAAAAATTTGGATTTAAAGTTCAATTTTATAGCATCTATAGAAGAATTAGAATATATATAAAATAAATCTTATTTATTATTTTTAAATTTAAAAGGTAACCCAATAATGTAAAAAAATTAAACCTTTAATTTTGCAAATAAAAGTTTTTCCCTAATTTATAACTTTTTGAAGAAGATATAATATATAATAATAATAAATCATAAAATATAATAAATTAACCTTATATAAATAACTTTTAATTATAAATTTTTTAAAAAAGATTGTATAAAATAATAAATGCTAATCAGTAAGATAGATAGATAAATATAATAATAATAATAATAATAATAATAATAATAATAATAATAATAATAATATAACAGCTAATTTTTATTAAAAGCCTATATAAATATTAGCCAGAAGTAGTAAAAGTGTAAGCGAATTTAATTAATTGTAAGATAAGATATAATTGGAAAGAGAAAAATCATTAAAAAGCATTAAGAAATTATAAAGCGATTTTTAAATTGTAAATTAAAACTTGCAAAATTTACAAGTTTACTTATAATCATCAAAGATAATAGAAAAATATTAAAGAATTAATAATAAAAATAAATATTTTTAATTTGATGATAAAAAAATAAAAAAAAATGATACTTATATAAATTCTAAAAATAATTAAAAATTTTAAACTACAAGAATTTCTTATAAATATAATAGTTTTGTAAGGCCTTTTAATTTCCAGAATGTTTTATGTACACAAAAAATATAAAGTTTTAAAGGTATTGAAAGTAATTTATCATAATAAAAATAAAAAAAAGATGTAAGAGAAAAAAAAAAGATTGAAAATTATTAGTTTTTAGATAATAATAATAATAATAATAATAATAATAATAATAATAATAGTATTAATAATAATAATATTTAAAAAAATTTTAATAAAATAAATATAAATAATTAAAATAATTACAATAATTTTAAAAAAAATATATCATAAATAATGAGTCCCATTTAATGTTAAAAAAGTGTATCTAATACAATTTTTATTGATAATAATTTTAGGTAAAAATAAATAAATTTTAAAATATTTGATTCTGTTGAGAATTATTCTGTTAAGAATTAGTCTAATAGTTTAGTTGTTAAACATATAGATAATATTGATTGTGATATTTAAAATTTGATAATTGAATTTCATGAAAGAAATCTTTTATAAAAAGTCTTTAAAATCTTTAAATTAATAAAATAATAAAAAATTGAAATATCAACTAAAAGTACAATATTTTAATAAAAAAGGATTTTAATAAAAGCTTTATTTTCTTGGAAAAATTATAATACAATATAAATTAATAATAAAATAGCGATGAAAAAGATTAAATATATATCACAAAAAAATTAATGAATAAAATAATTAATTATTCTAATATTAAAAATAAAATATTATATGTATAAAACTATATATGCAAAATATAAAATAATATAATATAATTATATATATAAATAAATATATATATTTAGATATATATATATCAGTTTTTATTAATAATCAATTAAAAGATTTTATTAAAATATAAATTTATAAATTTCACCATTCTAATTATTCTGTAAATTTTTCATATTCATTTGCTCCTTCATAATATTAAGAATACCATTCTCTCCAAATTTTAAGTCTTTAATCTAAAGGACATTTTGCGTTATAGTTAAGTTATGATTAAAATATTTTATTATTCCAAATAATTTTATCTGCTCCAAATTAAGATTTAAATATATATATAACATAAGCACTAAACCAATAAGGTACCCACCAAGGTGCGAATATTTTATGATGAACAACCTAACTGAATTTTTCTAAAGGAGTAACACTTTAAACAACTATTAGGTCAGTAAACGAAAATTTTAAAAATAGAAAAACTGTTCCAGGTCCTATTTAGAATACTGTTACTGTTTATATATGAATTTTAATTTTATTAAAAATGCATAAGTATGTATCTATAATTAAATTATTAATAAACTTTTTATTATTATCTTTAATATAATTATCAAATAGATTATTTTAGTATTTTTAGATTTCTTTATTCCAATGTTATCTCATAATCTCGTTGAAATCAGCGTCAGTAGGCTTTCTATCTTTCATGACCCATTTTAATTTAAACCAAGGGAACAATGTTTCCACCCAAGCATAATGAATGTACTCGAAATGCTTTTAATCTGCCCCATTTTCCGGTATTTCTTATATTTGGCAATTTACATAATCTCTAAATTCTCCCCTATCTTCATATCCGGTATTTTTTTAGACATCAAAAATCTCGTACATGGGCTCTAAGTCTTTTGAATGGAACCAAATGTATATTAGACTGTTTTTTTCACGTATATGGTATTTTTTTAAATGCGATTTCTCCTTTCGGTTTTCGCATTCTTTTATGAAATTTCCCTATAGGTCTTTTGTCATATTTTAAACGTCGTTATATATTTAGAATGTTGTAATTTTATCATCTAATAATTCAGAGTTTACTGCTTTGCCTGTTTTTCCGTCAAATGCCCATCCATGAAAAGGACATTCTATACACGAATTCCATTTTACTTTACCTTGAATACCTAAATTAGCCCCCATATGTGTGCAAAATGCATCAAGGGCGTATACTTAGTCATCTTCACCCCTAAAAATGGCTACATGACGACCATTTATTTTAAAGTATTTTGAATATCCGGTCTCTATTTCCTATTTTTGGCATATACGGAACCAACCATTTGGGTAAGAGGGAGGAGAGTGGCCTCTTTTAGACTTCGCACGCTGTTGAGAATAATTTAAGTTGTCATTAGGGCTATATTATTTTAATTTTAGAACATATAAAAAATAGAGAAATGAGATGGATAAGAATAAAAAGGTTTAAAAGATTATTTAGGTATTTTAAAGAGATTTTATGAATTCAAGAGTATTTTATAATGCTTATTCGATTATCAACATATGTTTTTTAATTTTTTTTTATTTATTTTTTTTATTATTTTTTTTTTTATTTTTTTTTTATTTTTTTTTCCTTTTAACTTTTTCCTTTTTAAAGTAAAAATGAATTATATTTTACAGTTTTTAATTTTTAAATATTTATTTTAAAAATTATAATATGTTTTTTTATCTATTTTTTAATTGATATAAGATATTTATCATTTATATGATTATAATTATTAATTTTTAAGATAACGCTTAATTTAGATAATTTGTTTGTCAGGTAAATATAATTATTATTTATTTTTGTTTAATTATTTTTATTATAGATTGTAGATAGATATTTATAAAATTATTATAATTTTATTAATAATGCGTAAAAAATTTAAATTAAAATTTTTTTAATTTAAGTTTTTTTAAAGAAAAATTTAATTTACTTTTTTAATAAATATATTTAAATATCTATAAAAATTAAAATTAATAAAATATATTAAAATAGGAATATAGAAATATATATTATATATAAAAATATATTTTATAAAAAAATATAATTTTATATATATATTATATTATAATATATATAAATAATTATTTAAATATACCTATTTTTATATATTAATATGTTATATTATATATGCTATATTTTTAATATTAAGCAAAAAATATAAATTTAAAGAAATCAAATTTAAAAAAAAATATCTTACATATTAATCATAATAAGCTAAATGATATAACTACAATAACTACAATCAATTATTCAATATATAAAAATCCATAAAAAAATATCAATTTTTTATATCTTAATAATCTTAATAATATTAAAAAAGATAAAAAATCGGTTTTTATCATACTAATCTCGTAAATATAAATACTATTCATCTTCCTACTTAAACAATTCTGTAAAAAAATACCTTTAAGAAAGAAACTTTAAGCTTTTCAAATTTTTCGAAAAATACGAAAATGCAGTTTCTTAAAAAATTCAAAATGAAATATTAAACACTAAATCGATTCAAGACCTTCATAATAAAATTAAAAACAACTAAATTACTTGTGAATAAATATATATTACTTACTCTCTCCGTTTAATAAAATACTCTTACCCTCTAAACCATTTAGCAGATGTAAATTTGGAAAAAGGCTTATATGAAGCTTAATAAAAAGACTTATAAAAACCAGAATAAATACCCATTTTATACGGAATTCCAATTGCTGTAAAAGACCATATTACTACAAAAGGCCTTTTTAGTACAATGTGCTTATAATCACGTTTAGTGGATTAATACGAGCGATAAAAAAGGGAAAATACAGATGATTTTCAAGAAGGAGACAATCATAACGAAATACACGAATACAATGATTGCGAATACATAAAAAGTTTAAAATAATACGGCGCAATAATAATATCAATGACAAATACTCCCATAAACTGCCTACATTTTATAACTGATAATAAAATATTTGGTTTTTCCTAAAACCCATATAACCATAAAAGAACAACTGGAGGTTCATCAGGAGGATCAGGAGGGGTAATGGCTATTAGAGGATGTTGTGTTGCTATAGGAAGCGATATTTTAGGTAGTATAAGAATGCCTTCGGCTTGGTGTGGTATTTATGGATTTAACCCTTCTGGGAAAAGAATTTCGAAAAAAAATTCCATGGGGTTCAATTTGGAATATGATTGTGATAGTTTAAAGAGTATTTAGTGCTCTTTTGGGCCTATGGGGAAATGCGTTTAGGATTTAGTGGATATTCAAAAGTGTGTTTTTGGGAGTTTTGGGGATAAAGATTTAGCTTGTATAAATTTGGGCTTTAGTTAATTTAGTTATTAGGAAAAAACTTAGTTTAGGTTTGGAATTTTAAAGGACGACAAAGCAATAGGATTGGCAGATTTTAATAAAAATTTATTAAATGAAATTAAAGGTTTATTGAAGAAAAATCTATATGAAGTTGTCGAATTCGAGATATCGGAAGAGTTTTGGGAATTAGAGTATATTACGAAGAAGTTTATTATAGGTAGTCTACCTGAATCTTGGCTTTTGAATGAGTTGAGAGGAGAAAAAACTCTTTCTAGTGTAGAAATGGGAATTCATAAAAGAGAATTACCTTGTTTTTTGTAAACAATTATTAAATATATATTCAAGGGAATAGGGGAGGAAATAATAAGTTAGAATGTGGATTGTTGTATTTCTTTTTCTAGTATATAATATTAATAATTTGAAAATAGAAGATCTTTTTTAAAAAAGAAGTTTTTTAATTACTGGAAATAAATGAATATAGACGCTCTTATATTACCTGTTTCATATTATTGGGCTCCATAACAAAATGAAGATTAACTTCTTGCTTGTAGGTTTTTTGGAGGACTTACAAATACCTTAGAATTACCTACTGGAACTTTTCCAATGAGATATGCAGGAGAATAAGATGAAGGTTTTAAAGTCAGTTTTTGGGAAAAAAATAGAATTTTAAAGAAGTTAATTTAAAAGAATCTTAAAGGGATTAAAGGAATTCCGATTGGACTTTAGGTAGCTTGCTTGCCAATGGAAGATGAGAAGTGTTTGAAGGCTATGAAGATTA
This sequence comes from Ichthyophthirius multifiliis, assembly GCF_000220395.1. Taxonomy (NCBI): domain Eukaryota; phylum Ciliophora; class Oligohymenophorea; order Hymenostomatida; genus Ichthyophthirius; species Ichthyophthirius multifiliis. The sequence continues at coordinate 24,547 of NW_004085905.1, forward strand.
TTGAAGAGTTAAATGACGGATTTTCACCTTTTGCAGAATGATATTTTATAAATATTAACAGTATAAAATATTTAAAAGTATTAATAATTTTTATAAAAATAAAATAAAAAATTTTAGGATATAGACTTCTTAAAATTTTATTTATAAATTTTTTTTTTTATAGTATTTTATTTCTTAAAAATTATGAACAAACATTTTTTATCAATATTATTTATTATATATAATATACATTCTTATAATTTATTAGAAGTATTACGTACTTTTTGTAATAAATAAATTTACATTTTTTTTTTTATAACAATAATAATAGTAGAAATAAAGTCCATTATATATATCAATTTACAACATATTTTAGTTATAAAATATCATGTAATTTAGCGCTAATATTATTGCAATAATTAAAATATTATAATTATTCCATCCTTTGTCAATATTAATCTAATAAAGTCGAAAGTAATTTCATTTTCAAAATAACTTCCTTTTATGTTTATTATTTAATTTAAAAATTACAATTAACATTAATAAATTTCTATACTTAATAAATATGCGTCTTTTCACATTTTCAAGTTTTTTTTTAATACAAATTCAGGTATTTTACATACACAATAATTAGTACTTATTTTGAATGAAATTTCAGGTTTGGTTGAATATTGTAAATTTAAATAAATACAAATCATATATTTATCCTCCAATACATCTTAAAGTAATAAGATCTTATAATAAAAAACTTCACCAGACTCTTAATCTATCACAGTATTGAATAATAAATAGTAATAGTAATTATTATTTCATATTTTTTGGTTATTAATTTTAAATTGCTTTTTATGGAACATGTAAAATTATATTTAATCGAATAAATAAATCTTAAATACAAAGAATATTATGAATTATGTTAATAAGTAAATGATGAAAAAAACATATATAATTAATTGAATTATTATTACATATAATATAAAAAATATATCTAATAAATTTAGATAATAAAAAAAACTGTAAGCTTTATTATTATGAAAAAATAATAAATAATTAATTATAAATAAAAAAAATATAAATTTAATATGACTTTTATAATTAAAATTTCTATTATATATATATAGATATATATATATATATATATATTTATATATATATATATATATATATTTTTAAAATTAATTTATCTAGATTTTTTATGAATTATTTATTTAGAATTCAAATTATGAATATAATTAGCTATAAGTATTATCCATAATTTGCAATAATATTATTCTTTTAATATTTATATTTTTAACTATACTTAATTATAAAAATAATATATCCATATTTAAATATTATTTTTTTTTTAAAAAAAAAATAAAAAATATACATTTTAAATGGAAAAAAAAAAAGGTTGATAACTTAAAATAAATAAAAAAACAATAAAACAATAAAAAAAATATTTAAATAATATCATTATAGATAATTATATAAAATATATAATTATTGTTTAAATATTTCATTATTACAATAAATTTAATAATTATTTAATATAAATTTTTTTATTATAAAAACATGAAATGAAATATATTTTATTTTATATATGTTTGATAAATAATAATTTATTATAATATTTACTTCAACTAAATATATAATAAATATAAAAACTTATTTTATATAAAATATTTTAAACTAAAATTAAAGTATTAAGATTTTTTATTTTTAATAGTTAATTACATATTATATAATGATAAAATAATTTTATTATTTTATTAATTAATCTCTTATAATTATTATAAAAATTACGAAAACAAAATTATAAGAAATTATATAAAATAATTATAATAATATTTTAAAATATATTAATTTGAAACAAAATATCTTAAAAGAATATAATTATTTTAAAGAAAATTATTATATATATATATTTATATATATATATATATATATATATTATTATATATATATATATTTTAATTTACGACAAATCTATATTAATTTTATATTTTTTATTCATATGCAGAACGATTTCTTAAAAAGCTAAAAAAATATAGGTTATTTTAGCAATTAAAGGTCCAAAACTTATTTTACGATAAATATAAATAGATTAATTCCATGATTTTTTTACAAAATCATAAATATGTCCTATTCCCACTTTAATATTAGGAAAGCCTATTTCTATTCTAAAATAAATATAAAGTGAAAATTTTTAATTTTAATTAAGTAATCATTAAGCTGCCCGCCTTATGATAGAAATCGAAACAGGTTTAGCCCCTTTTGAATGGTAAAATTAAGTAGGAGACGTAATTATAGGAAGATTGGATTAAACCGACATTAAAATTTAATAAATATAATAATTAAACTTATACATATCTCATTTATTTGATATATATACTTCTGATATTCCTTTAAAGATCAATAATTTTGATTTTAAATAATATAATATTTTTATAAAAGATTTTTAATAAAAAGCAGAATAAGCTGAAATTCTTAAAAATGTTGGAAATAAATTACTAAAGAAAAACGAGTTTCAAAAAGCTTTAGAAAATTATCAAAAAGCTTTAATATCAATTTAATTTTTAAATGAAAATTTAGATTTTATTTAAGGTTTCGAATATAAAGATACAATAATATCTATTTTTCTAAATATATCTTTAGTATATATGAAATTAAATTAAAATAAAAAAGCTATTGAATATTTAAATTAAGTGCTAAATATAGACAGATTAAATATTAAAGGCTTATATAGAAGAAGTTTATGTTATTATAATGAATAATAATATTAAAATGCTTAATTTGATATATAATTATTACTAATTTAAGATCTTTAAAATACTGAAGGTTAAAATTTATATAAATAAATTTAGGATAATATTAAAGATGAAGATGACGATAATTATTTCGATATTATATAAAATTTAAGAATGCTAAAAAATTATACCTAAAAATAAAAGTTTTGGACTTTTTAATAAATAAAGGATGAATTAAAAAGTAAAGGAGGGACCCATGAAATAATTTAGATATTTGATTAATAAATGTATGAAAAATGCAAAAAAATCTATACAATGTTTTAAGAACTAAATAAAACTAAAATCATTGAAATTGGGTTATAAATTTATTAAGAAAAAGGGTTTCCAGGACTTTCTTATAGTTATACAATTATTACTTTATATTCTGATTTAAGATTTGATTTAGAACTTTAAAGTTAGACAAAATGGATTTTAAATGATTTATTTTAAAATATAGGAGGTTGGTAACCTTGAATTATTATATATATTAGATTATTTATCATATATTTTTTTTTATGGTTTTGGTAAAATATCATTTTCAAAAATAAATTTTTTAATAATAAGATTATTTTCATATTTTTATTTTTTTTGATTAGAATATATATTTATTAATTTTTTTTAAAAAAAAGATATTAATAATAAAAGTTATATATGACAAAAATTATATTTTATTTTATTTAAATATTTTTTCTCGCATTATTTTTACTTAATTTTTTTATATGGACATTATATGTAAATTTATTTATGATCAAAATAATATTAAATAGGTTTTTATATAATATAAATATTATTTTAAAGAAATATAACTAGAATAGCTTTATTTATTCTTTATAAGTTTTAAATATTTAAATTTATAGTATTCGAATATTATTATTTGTAAATATATTCAAATAATTAGATTTAATACACGTTTATTTTGTAAATCATAGATAATTAATTTAAGCTATTATAATATAAAATTATATTTATTATATATAAAATATTTAAAAGCTAAATTATCAAATATTGAGCATTAAGAATATTTATTATCGAAATTAAATTAACTTTTATTTTATAATTTATAAAATATTTCTTAATATAATTGACAATCAAATTTATTTGATAGCATATTTATTATTACAATTATATATTTTATTATTAAAATATGTTTTGTACCTTATTTTCACTTCATTGTATATTTTAAAAAGAATAGAAATAAAAAGAACTAGTATAGATTTAAAAAAGTTAATACAGCTTTCAAACTTTTTATTTTTTAAATAAATATTATTTTTTTCACTAAAATTTCTAATAAAAGTTTTTTATTTTTTTAATTACATTTATATATAGGTTTTACCTAAAACTTTAAATGTATTTTTTTATAGAAGTTTACCTTTAAATTTAATTATTTGTTTTTTATTTTTATACTCCTATTTAATTTTACATAATATAATAGTTTAAAATTTTATATTTAAAAATAAAATGGGATAATATAGGTAAATAATAATCAAATATAGTTAATTAAAAGTAACAAAAAACATATAAAATAAAAGTTTTTAAATAAAAAAAATATTTCTTATAAAAGATTTCAAATTAATAGTATTTAAAAATAATAATAATAAATATTTAAAATAAAGAATATTAAAAAATAATACTATAATTAGATATCTTTTAAATGCTTTTTACATAATTATTGAATTTAATTTTTTCTTATAGTACTTATTTAATATTCATATTTAAGAATATATATATAAATTTTAAAATTAACATTTTTTTAAACTTAAATTGTCTTAAAACTAGTTTTTTATATATAAATATTAAATTATTCTATATTTTCTAATTAAATGTTTATAAAGTATAATAATTATGAAATAATCTAATATATTTGATTTTAAGTTTAATAGATATATTGTATTACTACATTTTTATTTCTTTAAAATTATAAATTAAATTAATTATATATAAAATTTTTCATCTTTTAATGTATTTTTATTTTAGTTTTTTAAATAATATTAAATTATTATTATAAAAATACTTTTTTTAAAAAGAAGTATTATTTTTCGACTGTGAAATATATTTTTTTTATATAAAACTAAAAATATTTAATAAATATTATATATTTTGTTCAACAAAAATTCTTGTTTTGAAAATATAAAAAAAGTATACATAAAAAATATAATAATATTTTTTACTAAATAAAATAAAAATAAAAAAAATAATTTCATTTAAAAGTTGCAAAAGATCTTAATTTTTATCCATCAACAACAGAAGCATCATCTTCAGTATTAGTCCAATAATTGGTGATAGTTTATAAGTCTTTAGCATCCTTAATATTTAATTTTTACCATTTATGATATTCGAATTAGGGGTTTTCTTTCATTGATTCAGGAACTTCAGTTCCTTAGAACAACCAAACACCTTTAATTTCTAAATTAGGTTCATCTCCATAGATAGAATAGGTACCAAAGGCTACTTTTCTAGCAGCTTCAGATCTTTAAAGGAATCCATTTTTTTAATTATTGAATTAATAGAGTATTTTTCCTTCGCCTTCATACTTTTCATAATGAGAGAAATAAACACATTAATCATCTTCATGCCAGTTTTCAACCAAAAATTTAACTGCTTCGTTTTTATCTTTAGCGTTAGTATATAAAGTTTTGAAGTTGTAAATATCGAATTTGTGCTAGACAGCGGGTTTTTCTTCTTTCTTTTTGGGAGATTCATTAGGTGATTATTCTTTCTTAGTAGCTTTTTTAGGAGATTCTTTTTCCTTAGGAGCTTGCTTCTTCTATTCAACGGGTGCAGGCTTTTTAACTTAAGTTTAAGGTTAAGGTTAAGGCCATTCAGTTTAAGTATAGAAAGCTCTTCCTTAGTATTTTACGAATTAGGGTAAGGCAGAAACTCTTCCGAACCATTCAACAATATGGGGAATTGTTTTTCTGTATTTTTCGTCAAAGATAGTTTTGAATGCAACAAAGAATAAACCGGTCAAAGAAATATCGGCTATAGTTAATTCTTCTCCAGCTAAATATTTACGGGAGGAGAGGAATTATTCAATTACTTTTATGTAGGTTTAAAGTTAGTTCTTTTATCTGAAATAAGTTTCCTTGTCATAGGCTGCATGTCCGATTATGGGGAAAAATAAGGCAGTGAAAGCAGGTGTAACTTCGCTTTGGGCGAAATCTATGAATTAATCTACAAGCCCTTATTAATAAGTGGTTTTACCGTATAATTTACCGGAGGCTCTGGCTAAATATCTTAAGATTGTGTTAGTTTCAAATAAGTATCCTTCTGCGGTTTAAAGGACTGGAACTTTTCCTACAGGGTTTCTTTCTAAATGTTCCTTGGTTTTAGTTTCAGTATATTCAACATTTACATGTTCTATTGGGAGACCTGCAAGTTCAGCTACAATTAAGATTAAGTTGGCTCTCATGTTTCCAATTGGGGCGTATAATTTTAAAGTCATTTCTTTTTACTTTTACTTTTTTTTTTTTACTTTTTTATTATTATTTTTTTTTAGTTTTTCTTTTATTATTATTTTATTTTATTTTATTGTAATAAACAAAGAATAAATTTAATTTTATATTATTTTATATTTTTTAAAATTATATTGTCATTATATATCTATATTTTATTTTATAAAAATATTATATATAAAAATAATAAATATTTTATTTATTATATTTATATATTACATAAAAAATCAAAGAAAGAATTTATTAAAAAATATAAATAGTTTTTTTTAGTAAAAATTATGTTTTAAATGATTATATGTATAAAAATAAATTCTATTTTATAAAAATTTATTAATATAATCAATCTTTATGTTTTTTGATCGATATAATTATATTTTTTAAAAGATATAATTTATGCAATTTAATTTAACTATTTTTTTTTTAAAAAAAAATATTTAAATTATTAATAAAAAAGGAAGATTCATTAATACCAAATAAAATAATAATAATGTATTTTATATAAATTTATTTAAATATAAATAATGTTTAAAATTAAAAAATTTTTTTTTTTATGTAATAAAGACTTTTAAAAATATATTTTTTATATTATTTGTGTTTAAAAAATAATATCAAAATATATATAATTCTTTCAAAATATATAAAAAATTATATATTGAACTACTAATTATGATTAATGAATAATGAATATTAATTTATACAAAAATTTTAATTATATTACTTACTTATACTATTTTTTATTTAAAATTTTTAATAATAATAATTAAATTTTAAATGACTCAAGAAAAAATATATACAATTTTAATTAATTTTTAAAATATTCATTTATAATAATTTTTTGTTTTATATCATGATAATATAAATTTTTTTAAAAAATAAATGAAAATATATTTTTTTTTATAATTATAACTTTAATTATATTAAAAATAAAATAAAATACAACTAAAATAAATTTAATAAATTCATGTTTAGTGTGTTTTCTCTTGTAAATTCAATTAGTAAAAAGTAAATGAATAAACTTTAATATAGAATAATAAATGTTAAAATAAATATTTTTATATTAAATAAATATTAAATTGTTTTATCTATTAATAAAAATTATTATTTTTATATAAATATATATATAAATAAATATAAATATATATATAAATAAATAAATAAAAATAAATAAATATATATTATTTTTTATTTTTTTTATATATAAATATATTAATTTCATAACAGTTATTAACATAAAATATATATAAAATATTTATTTATTAATTATAATATTAACTCTAAATATAATTATTTATTAAATAAATTCGATTCATTTACATTAATACCAATTATCTCCGATTTTTGCGTCAACTTCCATTTTCAACAAAAGCGGCATGTCAAGTGGATTTTCCATAATTTTAATTACAAGCTTTAACGCTTCTTCCGCATTTTCTGCTGGCCCTTCTAAAATAAGCTCGTCATGAATCTACAACACTAATTCATATCCCAATTCCTTAATTTCTTAATTCTATTAAATTTTAACCATAGCAGCAATAACAAGATCTGCTGCCCCTCCCTATATAGGAGTATTAATAGCTGCCCTCAATCCATGTGAAGCAATAGAATCTGGGCTTTTGCTGTTTAATAATTTTGCAAGATTTCTATACCTACCCATCAATGTTTATGAACATCCTTTTTCTAAAGCAATGTTTTTAGTTTTAGTTTACCAAGTTTTGACTTCTTGTCTTTCTGAAAACCATTTTTCTAGTGTTTCTTAAGCTTCCTATAATGAACATCCCCAGTCTTTTGAAAATCCATGTGCACTTTTCCCATATGCAATAGAAAAGTTCATCATTTTCGCTTTTTTACGTTCACTTGAGTATTTATCCTTTAATAAAGGTGCTGGTGGACTTCCTTTATTTTTATCCCATTCTAGTAGTAGTTTCCCTTCTTCGATTTCTTTTTTGATTTCAGGATACATAGTCATTGCAGTTCTACTATGGAAATCTCCTCCTTTATGAAAAGCATCTAACATCGCCTTACATTTGGTCATATGAGCCAAAATTCTTAACTCTAATTGCCCATAATCAGCTACAATAAGCTTATTTCCTTTTGAAGCTTAAAATGCAGATCTTATTTTATATACATCCTTGTCTAAAGCAGGCTGATTCAATAAATTAGGCTTTCTGGCTGAAATTCGGCCTGTTTCTGTATTTATATTTAATGAACAATGTATTCTATTATTTTTATCGGCTGTTTCTCTTAAGGGAATAATGAAAGTTTATAGAAGAGTTTCTGTTTATTTTAATTATATTAATGCTTGTATACTTTTTGAGGCTTTTTAGGCTAATTCTTCTTATCCTTATTTTCTATAAAATTCCCCTATTTTCCCGAAATCTCCGTTTTCTGGATTTCCAGCGAGTATTTTTAAAACTGGTAAATCTACAGCAGGCATTCCAGTTTCAGTATAACTTATAGCTTATAAACCTAAACCTTCGATTTCCATATCTGTATGCTTTAAAGGCCTTTTTTTACCAATTTCAAGTACATTTTTAATGTTTAGGACTTTAAAAATTTTTTTTTGAGGAATTTCGTCAATTATTTATCGAACAGCCTTTTTACGGCCGTCTGAATGATAGCCGGAATTATCTTCTCCTTCTTTATCATCTTCATATATAGTATTTATGTCATTTTATTCTTTTTCAGTGAGTATACTTAGGGACTTTTTGCCTTTTGCTTTGGCTTAGGGTACTCTTTTAAAAGGCGCAAAAAATAAATGTTGGAGTTATTAGACACTAGAAGGATTAAATTACTCTAATTAAGGCTAAATATGAGTTACCCAATCAAGAAATTATTTCTAATAATTAATGATATCCTCATTTGCTTTTACTTAAATATTTTCTAAATGTTAAATGTTAATTTCAAAACCTTTTCTTTCCAAATCAGTTAGTAATTCTCCAAAAGGAAGCCAATATTTATGATACAAATCTTTCATATTTTTCATATTTTCAAAATTGGTTTCTAACTCCTAAAGTTTTGTCATTAATACTTAATATAGGAAAAAAGTCACTTCTGCATCTAAAGCTGAATAATTAACCCAATTGTTTATTAGTTCAGTATCACTATGCATTCTTATTACAGTCGGAAATTCAAGTGTTTTTCCCTCTCGACCATCTTTTAAGTATTTTTTTTTGGCGAATAATTACTTCATGTTAGTTTTAATGTTTATATCTAAAAAATTTCGTTAGAAAAAAAAAGCTGATTATAATTTATTTTAAGCATTTTATTATTAAAGAGTTAATATTTGTAATTTTTTTTCTTTACTTTTTCCTTATAATTTATATTACTAGAGATCTATTTTGCTTATTTTTTCAACTTCATCGCTTTCTATTAAAAGTTGAATTCTTTTTAAATTTTCTAACTGTTTTTCCCAAAATAGTTTTGTTTTTTATAATATTTCCTTTTTTTTTTCTATTATATCGTCTTCATAAAACTTCGAGATAGACGAAAGACTATATTCTTTTGGTCCTCTTGATGGATCTATAAGCCTAGTCATATGCATTGTATCGCCTCCAAAACCTTTCACATTAATTCCATGATTATAAAATATATGTCTATCAAAACCATAATTATGCCATACTTTTTTATATTTTTCATCTTCTAAATATTCTTTAAAAATATTAATAAGATTAGTATTTTAAGCAAAATTATCTATAAATAAACCTAATAAAATATATATATTATTATAATTAAAAACACATATATTTATATTATGTTACGAGGACCATTTCCAAAATCTACATCTAAACCACAATAAGCACTTGCACATATTATTTTTCCATTTCCAACGGCTGATTCAGTTTTTAAATCTATATCTATAGTTTCTGTATCCCATGCATGTACTCTAATATTTATATATATTAATATTTATATAATTGTATAAATTTGAATAAATATATATATAGAAATATATATATATATATAATTTTATTATTAAAAATATATATATTTGTATCTATATTATTTATTTTTATAATATTTTATTTTTATTATATTATAAATCTTTTAAAAATGCTTATTTTAATTTTTTTTTATCATTTTTTTATATTGTTTTATTTTTTATAAATAAATTAATTATTTATATATTATTTTTTTATAAATGTATTTTTTTTTTTAAATTACCTATCTTTTAAGGATTATAATAATTTTACACAATATTGTGCTTATTGTTTTGTTTTTACTATTGTTGTACCTGGAACATCAGCTATGTCTATTGCTTAATTATAAAAACTCATATACTTTTCATATAATCTTTCCTATGAATGACCACCTATACGGGATTTTAATACATATTCTCCAATTAGTTTTTATTCTTCTGTTTCTTAGATTTATTCGTTATTATTTTTTTCAGGTTCTTTAGGAGATTTTTCGAGTTGGAATTCTTTTTTAGTTCTTGAAAATTAATAGGATTTAAAATTTAGAATTTTTTTTTTAATTCTTGAGATATTTTTTTTTAAAAAAAGCATATATTTTTGTTTTATTTATTAAAATAAAAGTAAATAGAGTTCAAAAATAATTTATTTATTATTTTAATTTTATATTTGAATATAAATTATCTTTTATATTTTTTCAAAAAAATTTTATAGTATTTTTTTACATAAAAAAATAAGTTTAAAATTTATATTTAGTTTTTGTTATTTTTATTTATTTTTGAATAAATTATTTTATGTAAACATATAAAAAATTAAATTTTATATAAAATAATTTATTATAATTATATTACTATATTATTTATTTTAATTTATATATAATTTATTTAATTTTTTACTAATAAATATATATTATTTTCATTTAATTTTTAAATTATAAATATATTATTAAAATATTAATCAAATATTTTTATTTATAAATATTTCTATATTAGTATATTTATTTTAAAAAATATTTAAATTGTATTTATTTTTAAGTATTTTATAATTCTTTCAACAGATCTACTATTTATTTATTTAATTATTTTATATATAAGAACATAAAATATATTTTAATAATAATATAAATAATTTATATCAATCATTTTAAAGTCTTCCACTTTATCTTTTAATTTTTTTAATTAATTCTTTATTTATATCCTAATTATAAATGATTATTCTATTAAATGTCATTTTAATAAAACTATTAAAATTTTAGAAAATCTAATATTACATGTGCTTAAAATATGGGCATATATTAAAATAAAGTTAAATAAAAAATTTTAATTTAAAAAATTTGTATTAAATATTTTAAACTAAAACAAAATAGTAATAAATATAAATTCCATTTATAAAAAAATAATTTATTATTCCATTTTTAAAAAATTAAAATTTATATATATAGAAAATAAATATTATTTTTAAATATATATTATATATTTAACATTATAAAAATTAATAATTTATTCATTTTTTTTATAATTAATCTTTTATTCAATTCAATTTTATTATTTAAATCAAAAATTTATTTAAACGTTTTATTATTGCATTTAATAAGTAAAGTTTCTTTATTTATAATAATTAAGAATAAGTTATAATCAAAAAACTTTTTCAAATTATATAAGTATTAACAAAAGAAAAGAAAAAAAATATAAATAAAAAATTTAATTTATAAAAAGCAAAGGAAAAGAGAAAAAATGATAATCAAATTATTAAAAAAAATAGATATATATGGTCGAAAAGTAGAGCTAAGTTTTTAAGGAAAAGATATCTATAAAACTGCTTTTGGTGGTTTTTCTACCCTAATGTTAGTTGCTTTAACTATTTTAGGAATATTTTATTACGGAAAGGAAATAATAACTAAAGACTATCCTTAAGTAATAACAACTTAACGTCAAGTAGATCTAGGATAAAAAATAATATTTAATAAAAAAAACCTAATTATGTTTCTCGCAGTAGAAGACAAGAACAATAACGCATTTTACGATGACACTTATTTTGTTTTTGAGGGCGAAATGGAAACTAAGAATTTAGTTTTGAATAATCAAGGAATATATATAAATTAGCCTATAATAAAAAAGTTAACTTTTGAACCTTGTACAATCGATCATGTAGGAATCCCGGAAGTTTATAATTATTATAAAGCATTAAATGTCCCAAGTTATCATTGTTTTACAGATCCAGATGGCGAATCTTTATTTATGGAAGGAGATTATGATGCCGAAAGGTATTCAAAGTTAAATATTTATATAAAAAAATGTAATACAGAAAGATAAGGTAAATGCAAAACAAATGACGAAATAGAATAAAAGCTTTAATTTTCATTTTTTTCTGCTTTTTTTCCTGATAAAGTAATTGATCCAACAAATCTTGATAATCCTTTTTAAATAAAAGGTAAAGACATATTTACTATCATATCAACAAAATAGAGCAAATACATAAATCTTTATTTCACCAACTCCTATGTATAGACTGATACAGGGCCTTTTTATGAAATTTTAGATATTAAAAGAAATTTTGTATTTGCGTAAATGACTGAGGCAACAATGTTTAGTGACAAAGATTTAATTGCAAAAGTTATTATTAGGCTTTAGAAGGATAAAGAAGATTTTATGAGCAGAAAATATAAGACCATTCCCAATTTAATTGCTGAAGTAGGTGGTTTAGTTTCTATAGTGTAGTTAGTAGGGGCTATTATAAGTATGCCTTTTGCGAAATTAGATATGAATAAGACTATGGTGGATGAAATTTTCAATTTTGACACTACGAATGATGATGATGAGAATAATAATAACAATAACAAAGAAAAAAAATCTAAAGAAATTGTGGAAAATGAACAGGAAATCCTTTAATCTTTAGAGACTTTTGATAACCGGAATTCTCCCGGAAAAGTTGTCGCTAAAGTTGCGAATACTACTAAAAAAGTATTCGAGTGTATAAATTAAACAATACATTATTCTATGTAAGACTATTTATTTCATGTACTGTGTCCGAAAACAAAACGGATAAAATAAAAAAAGTAACTTATAGACAGAGGAATACAAAAAATAGATATAAAATTAGACGTAATGTATATCCTTAATAAATTGTTGGAAATAGATAAATTAAAAACTATACTTTTAGACGAAGATTAATATAAGCTTTTTGAATATTTACCTAAACCACTTATTAAGAATGAAACTAAAGAAGAAGAAGAACTTAGAATAAATAATAATTTATATTAGGAGCCTTATTCACTTAGTATTAAAGGTATTTTGGCTTATTAGGGCTTTATGAATATTTATAAGAAGAAAATGAAGTCTTAGGCTGATTTAAAACTAATTAAATTTATAAATCCTTAAGTGGCTTAGTTATGTGAGAAATAATTGAAAAAAAGTAAATAGATTATGAAAAAAAGCACTATTTAGTAAGAAATCGATGGTTAATTGTAAAATTTGAATAATAGTTAAGGAATTAGTGAAACTTAGTAACAAAAAAAAAGCCTGAAATATGATGGGGGCTAAAAAGATTAAATAAGGATAGAATCAAGGGAAAATAATATTTAATAAGAAGGTAATTAAGATATTGCGTTTATGTCGGATAGTTAGTTATGTTTTGATAAAATGTCAGGAGATGTGGTTTCACCATAGCCTAAAAATGCTTCTAATGTACTGACAAAATATTAAACTATTCCTGCTTTTAATATTAAAATGATTGATTAATAAAAAAAATGAATATATATTTATTATTTATTATATTAATAGGAAATTACATATTATTATTATTATTATTTTCTATTAAATTTATATATATTATAATATATATACATTTTTTTTAATTAAAAATAAATTAATCAAATATTAATGTGTTTTAATTTAAAAGTTGCTGTTTTCTCTTAATTATTTAACGTATTTACGATTATTTTATTTTTTTTTAAAAAAAAAAGGTAAGAAATTTAATATATTTTTTTTTAAAAAAAAAATAATGTTAAAATATAATATTATAAAATTTATTATTTTCTATTTTTTTTTAAATTTTAAATTTTCGAAATTTAAATTTATTTTCAAATATTTTTCAAAAATTCTAGGTAATAAAATATTTATTTTCTTTTTTGGCTTATTTATTACTATTATATTTATTTTTTATAAGTTAATCATATAACCGTTTAGTTAAATAATTAATAAAATTATGTCTTATATATGAATTATTAATTATTATATTCTTCAATATTTTATAAACTATTTTTTTAATATTTTTTATTTTTTAATTAATTTAATATTTTTATTATTTATAAATTCATAAATATCAATTTTATATAAAATTATTTAGTATATTCTTATTTTAACTAAATTTTGAATAAAAGTTGAAAGGATCAGATATTCATTATTAAAATTATTTCTAATAATATCGATGTGATTTACATTAAGAGAAGAAAAAAAAATATTTATTTGTAGTTTTAATCAAAGCATATTCCAAAATATTATATTTAGAAATATATTTTTTTTCATATTATTTAAATTAAATCATTTTTATAGTTTTTATTATTTTTTTCTAATAAATTTTAAAAATTAAATAATTAAAATTATTTTTATTTATGTAAATTTACTTTTAATATAAATGTCTTTCTAAAATTATAATTTATAGAAGTTTATAAATTTACTTTTTTATATTTTTCAAGTATTTATTATTATATAGTTAATTATATAATCATCCCTTATATTATAGTTATATATTTTCTAGTATTCTTTTATTATTATTATTTACATATTATTCAATTTTTTAATTTGATTAAATCTATATATTTTATATATTAAATTATTCTTTTCTTATTAATACTTTATAAATAATTAAATAAATTTAAATTATTTTTTGTCTTTTATTTAATATTAGCATTTTTGTTACTTATATTATTATTTTAATTAGAAAATTTTTCTTATACGAAGCTAACGGTTTTATGATTCCTCTTGAAATTATTAATGTTTTTATATTTATTTTTCATTAGTAATTAAAATATTAATAGATTAAGTTTTTCTTTATTTATTTTTCAAAATCTCATAAAGCTGTTTTTACTATTTTACTACTTATTTTAAAATCTATTGCAAATGTATCAGAATTCAGTATTGGTGAAGTTTTTATATTTAATATTTGATAAGAAAAATTAGATATTTAAATTAATTAAACTTAGAAATTTATAGTATTCGAATGAAAGTTAATAATATTAACTTTAATCAAATTAATAGAGATAATATTATTAAAATTTATAATAAAATAAATTGTCTAGAAAAATTAATAAATAAATAAAAATTAATTAAAAAATAAAAAAATAATTATATTAAATAAAACTAATAAATAAAATAAAAAATATTATTAATTTATGTAATAAATAAAATAAAATAAAGATTATAAAAATTTAATTAAACAATTTTAAATATTTAAATTTGTTTAATAGATAAAAACCAATAAAAAAATGAAAATATAAAGCTTAAAAAGTAATATTAATTTAAAGCATTTATATTATTGAAAATATAGTTATGAAATTTAAATAAGTATTATATTTTTGAAATTAATTATTTATTATCATCTATTTTATAAAAATAATTTAAATAGTAATAAATAAAACTAAAAATATTTTATATTAGTTTTCATTCTTTAACCCATTCTTCATTATCTGAAGACTAATAATTGAATTCATTTTATATAATAGTATTTCCCCCAATCCATGATTTACTTTCTTAAATGTTATTTTATTAGTTTACATCGCCAAAAAATTATTAATTTAGTTTTTATATTTTATTATTTAACGTTTCATTATTTAGTGTTTTAACTTTTGCTTTTTTAATTAATTTATCGTTCTAAATTTTAGTGTTTGCAATAATTTTATTTTTATATGTTTTTATCGTTGATTTTTATAAATTTCTATTTTAACTTTTATTATTAATATTTTAACAAGCTTTATTTTCGTTTTCATTTAATTTTTACTTTTTATTGTTTTTTAAAGCTCCTTATTAATTTTCTATTTTAAATAATCATATAAATATTAGAAAAAAAAAAAAAACCTTATTATCTTCTAATCTATAATAATTCATTAAATATAATATAAAGCAATTTATTTTTAGAATAACCATAAATATATTAATCTTTAATTTTTGTTAAAATTCTGGAAAATTTTGTAAAAACTCTTTTGTTGAAATTCCATTAAATATATCTGTCCCATCTTCATTTAATCTTATAAATTACATTAATTCATCTAATTTATTTTCTATTCTCATTTAATATTCTTAAAATCCAATTTAATTTTTAATAGTTTTTATTTCTTCTAATTATTATAATAATTATTAAATAATGTTTATATCGTTGTTATTATTTTATTAAATTTATATAGATGTTTTTTAAGTAATAAAGTTTTATGATAACTATTATAACTTTTATTATGGCTGTATATTTTATTATTAATATTAATTTAATGCTTCTTCTATCAATTTTTCCATATCATTTTAATCAATCATATTATTTAATTAATATTAATCTTAATCAAAGTTTAATTAACTGCTTTCTTAAATTATTTTTATTAAATTTTCAAAACTTGCATTCTTTAAAAAAAAAATATGTTTTTTGATTTAATAAAAAAATTACCTATTAATTAAATACTTAAGATTAATAATATGATTTTTTCTAAGGACTTGCATTCTCTTATTTAATTTTCTACTATTAATTTATTTTTTAGAAATTAGTAAATATTTCGTTTGCTAAAGGACGCAAATATTCTATAATAGATTGTCCTTATTATTATTGATTTTCATTAGATGATAATTTAAAGATTTTCTTATGTTAATCTTACAATAAATTAAGTTTACTAAATTTAGGAAAACACTTAGAATTGTCAAATAAATTAAGATGTTATTAATCAAGTTAATTATGACATTCATTATTTTTGTTTTTATCATTTAAACTTTAAATTTAGTCTATACTTAGGTTTTCTAATTATTGATTTAAAAATTAATATTTATTATTATTGTTTTATTTATTTTAATGATTTTAATTTAATTTATAAAAATCAAATACTTTAATTAATTATTAATTTTGATCGTCAATATCTCTATCAAAGTAATTTTAATCAATGTATGTGCAATTCGTTTTGTTATCTTATTATTATTGTTCTAATTTTTTTATTAAATTAAAATCAAATGATTATTATTAAAATTATTTTTTTATTTTTTTTAATTTCTCTTTTTCTTAATTTTATGTATTTTTTATTATTTTTTATGATTATTCAATCATCTCCATAATTGATTATTTATATTTTTAAATAGGTTCCTTTATTATATATATATATATATATATATATATATATATATATATATATGTTAATATTTTTTTTTTTCAATACCTAAAATTTCTAAATCTCTAATATATTGTTTTCATTTAAATTAATTTCTGCATATTCTTGGATTAAAGGCTTTGCTATTTCAACTAATAATAAAAAAATTAATTTATGTTATCTTTATTTAATTTACATACTCATTTTTTTTTCTTTTTATGTAAAATTAAATTTACCATAATTTCTATTTTTTGTTTACTTTTAATCTTCTGTTTATTTTATTATTTGCTGTGAAATTGTATTAAAATCAACTATATTATCCTCTTTGTTATTAACATCTTTTAAAATACTATTATTAATATTATTTGTTAAAGGTATGCATTATTAATTGATTGAAATATCTTCAATATTTTAACTTTTATTAATATTGAAATTAATATGCTTTTCTAAATTAGATAATTTATTTAATTTTTCGTTTCTATAAGTTCCATCTGTACTAAAAATAAATTTATAATAAAATAATTAAATTACTTTTTCTTAGTTCATTATAGTTATTCCATATATTAGGTTTTTATATCATTTTTTTTAGAATAAAATATATTTTAACAATAATATTATAAAATAAAATAATTATTTAATAAAAATAAATAATTATATGATAATATTAATTTATTATATCTAAAAAACTCTATATATATATATATATATATATAAATATATATTTATATTTATTTATAAATATATATATAAATATTTAAATTAAAATAAAATTCTTAAATAGTTTTAATTATATTATACCTATAATTTAATTATTTTAATATCTAGTATTAAATTTTCGTATTTCAATAATTAATTTTAGTTGATATACAAATTATTTTAGATTAGATAATTTTAAATATTAGATATATATAAATTATATATAATTATAATATTTTAAATTTTTAAAAAATAATTTTTATATTATTGTTCTAAAAGATTTATTAAATAAAAAAAATCTTCTTAATTAATTAAATTTATTTTACTTTTCAAATTGAATAAAAAACTATAATATAATTTTTTAAATGTAAAAAATAAAAAATATTTAAAATTTAATTTTAATAATATATTTATTTTAATTATCAATTCTATTATAAAAAATTATTATTATTATATATATAAAAAAACATTTATAAAAAAATAATTGATTTAAATTTAAAAATAAATATATATATATATTTATTTTTATTATATATTTATTCTATTATTTTTTATAATATTTACTTAAATCTACAATTTGATTTATTTCTTTTATAAAATTTAATTTAAAGTATTTTTATAAAATTTAAAATAATTATAATTAAAAGCGTTGTAAATGTATACTTTTGTTTTTGTATCTCGTTAAAAAATATTTTGAAAATTTATTCTATTTGGATTTTAAAATATGTTTCTTTCTACAAATTAAATAGCAAAAATTTGAATTTCTTGAAAATTGATTATATTTCTGAATTCTCTTGTTTTCAAAAACGGGTAATATATAGTCTAATTATTTCAATATGGTCAAAATATTATTTTTATTTTTATAGTTTAATAAAAATTATATTAAAATTTTTTAAAAACTATAATAAAATTTATTAATGGGGACTATTTTTTTAAATAAATGTTTTGATATATGTTTTATATGATTTATTTAAATATGCTATTGTTTATTGATTTTGAATTATTAAATAAATATATATTTATATATTTATATACAAAAAATTTTTAATATAAAATAAAATATATTAATTTAGGTATGCAATTTGTTTTACAACATATTCAGAAAGATCTTATCAAGAAACCTTAAAATATTATATTAAATTTTTAAAAATGATAATATAATTTTAAAATATTGATTAAAAAAAAAATATTCAAAGATATGATAAGATTTTTTCAAACACAAATTATAAAAGATTTTTTTATGTAATATTTATATATAATATTTTATAATAAATTTTTTAATTTAATATAAATTAAATTATATTTTTATTTTTTATAAAATATTTATATTTATATTAATATATTTATTTTGTTCAGAAAAATTATACATATTATTTTAACATATATAATTTATTTTTTATAAAATAGTTTTATATTAATTATATATATTTTATTTTTTATTTTTAATTAAAAATATATTTTTTATTATTTATTTTATTTTTATTTTTCTTATAAATATATATTATATATTTTAATAACGAATATATTTTTATATTTAAATATTATTTTTTCTAAAATAATGCAAATATTATTAGAAGACATTAGAATAATTTTTGTTTATAAATAAAATTATTTTTAAAATTATATAAATATTATTGAAAGTTATTAAAATTAAAAAAAAAAAAAATATATATATAAATTTATAATCTTTTTTATATGATTTAATGTCTAATTCTGTTAAATTTGATTTGATGTCTAGTTCGGTTAAGGTTGGGGGTTGGGGTTGGGGTTGGGGTTGGGGTTGGGGTTGGGGTTGGGGTTGGGGTTGGGGTTGGGGTTGGGGTTGGGGTTGGGGTTGGGGTTGGGGTTGGGGGGCC
>NW_004085904.1:0-29359 GCF_000220395.1 Ichthyophthirius multifiliis
CTTAATAATTAGAAGTACCATAATAAAATTGCGATATTGTAAGTTTTAATATTCAAAATATATTATTTACAAATTTGTATTTTTTTTTTTATGTTTATAAATAATAATTATAAAATAACTAATAAACAAATAAACTTTATAAATAAATATATAAATATTAAATATTATTATATATACTTTTATATAAAAATATATTTATCTTTATATATATATTTATGTATATATTTATATTTATTTTATAATTAGATTTTTGATGGAATTTTAGAAATACAATTTGATCCTTTATTCAATAGTCATATGTATATTCTTACTGAAAAATAAGAAGTTTTAGCTTTCGAAATGAAAACATAAGAAAATAAATGCAATTTTAAATAAAAAATACATTAAAATATAAATTAATAAACTCAAGATTTATTTTTAGTACCTATAAAGAATAATTTAATAGTAATAGATAAAATAAACCATATATTTAAAGTTTATAATACAACAGACATTAATTTTGATAGCGAAAATATATAAAACTCAGCTTTTGATGCTGAAATTTATAAACCGAAGTATAAAAATTCAACCATGATTTATAGATTTTAAAAAGGTAATAGTGCATCAACATATTTATTAATAGCCGAATAATATTAAAATATAACAGACGTAGTATTATATGAAATTTTTTAACCGTAGAAACAAGAAATTGATTTTATTAATAATGTAAGAGGACCAATGTAATTATTATATATTATTTATTTATATTTTTTTTTTTTTTTTGAATTAAAATTAATAATAAAAAAGACTAATTTGTGCTGCTTTATGTTTTATTACTTATCAATATTGCCAAAAATAAAAAACTGAGAAATAAAGACCTAGTTCTTTTGAAGATTTCAATTTAAGAAATGAATATGCAAATTAAAAAAAAAATCTTAATGATTCAGAAAAATAAAAGCTTAATAAATATTAAGAAACATTAAATAGTTTGGCTAATAAATCTAAATAATTAAGTTGTGGACTAAATTTTTAAAAAAATAAAGTGGCTAAAGAATAAAATTATAATAGTAAAATGCTTGATATTGATGATGTTGATAGTAGAAATCATATTTTTTGAGATTATTTTTGTTAAATTTTAAACATTTATATATATATATATATATTCAAAAGTATTTAAACGAATAATATTCACTACATGTTTTCGTGTTAAAAATTATATTATTTAATATTAAAGAGGATAAAAATATTTTTGGATTTTTATTTACTTTTTTTTTATTAAAAATAAAATATTAAATATTTTATTTTTTATATTTTACTAAATAATGCTATCATTAATGATGAATTTAAAGATTTTATAAAATTTTATAAAAATATCTTATTTTTATTTTTTTCAAAGTTTGTTTCTTTTAAAAATAAATATATTAATGAATCTATTACATAATAAAATTAAAATGGTAAAATATAATTATTTATTATTCCCTGTTTTAATATAATTTTATTTGATTTTGATTTATATTCATATAAATAAACATAATAGGCCCATTTTTCGTATTTTTATTTATACACCTTATAATTTTTATTTATATAGTAATATTTTATTTTTTACATAGTTTTAAACTATTGTTTTTCTTAAATATATTAAAGTTGTCGAAAATACTATGCCTTTAAATAAACTGTTTTAAATATATTTTAAAAACTCATCATCGAATTTTTTATCTGCAAATTAAAAATTATCAAGTTGTTAATTTTTATTTTAAATTAATTAAGAATACTTCATTTTTAATAATGTATATATTAATTATATTGTTTTTTTTTTTTTAATTAAATATAAATAATATATAATTATATATTTTTTTAAATTTAATATATATTTTTTATAATTATATATAATAAAATTATATATATATTTTTATAGAAAATCATTAAATTTTATATTTTATAATAAAAATAAAAAAATATAACATTGTTATTTATTTTTTACATTTTTGAATAAAAATAACTAATTTATATAAAAAAAATTAGCAAAAAATTTTAAATATAAATTAAATTTTTTGTTTTTTTATATATGAAATGTATGTAAAAAATAAATATTTTTCATTAATAATTAACCTTATAATTATAATAAATATTTATTAATTTTATTTCTAAATAGAAAACTATTTTTTTAATTCATTTAAATACTAAACTTCATCATTTTTAATAAAAATAAATTTATATAACGTATATAAATATACCCATTTGTATATTTTTTATCAAAAGTTAAACTTAAAATAATTAATTGGAAACTAAGATTTTTACAAATTTTCATAATCTTATTCAAATTATTCCTCTTTAAAATATGTAACACTATTTTTATTAATTTACAATGATTTAGAGTAAACTTTTTATTTAATTTCCTAATTCAAGAGCTCTTTTATTTATTTATTACCAGTATTTTTTTATATAATTAATTCTTCAAAAAAAAAAAACTATTTAATATTTTTTGTATTAAATCCAATTAATAAATCTTTTGTGAAATAATTTTTCACATACCAATGATCCATTTCTATAGAATTAAAAGGCCCTTATATTTTTTGATTCTCATCTTAATAATACCATTATCTTTATAATAAATCTATACTATTCATTGAAAAAGAAAAAGGTAAGCTTAATTTTTATTATTATTATTTTTATTTTTATTTTTTTTAAGCTTTTTTGATTTTAGGCCTGTAAAAAATATCTTATTATTATTATGGGTTTTATTTTATTATTTTGTTTTAAATATAAACTGGCTTTTAATTTTTTTTTGTAAATATATCCTAATATTAGTTAAAAATATTAGGAATTTATAAATTTCCGAAAAATTCTTAAAGAGGAATTTCCCTATACTTATCAATCAATTATTTTTTTTTCATTAAAAAAATAAAAAATAAAAAAATATATATAATTTTTTTTTAAAAAAAATAAAAAATTATTAATATATTAATATATATTTAAAAAAAATTCTAAAAAATTAAATATATTAAAAAAACAAAATAAATAAATAAATAACTTAAATAAAAAAAAAATTATTAGAAAAATAAATAAATATATAAAATGCAAAAACAACCCAGTATCAATGACGAAGAAATAACTAAAGAAAACCTCATGTACATAATAAAACAATTCCAATAAAAAGGCTTCGAATCATTATCTCTCGAAAATCTTGCCCTTACAATAATCCATAAGGACTTTCCTCGTTTATTTTAATAATAAACAGGTTTAGATTGGCGTTAAAAGTTTCAAATAAAGGCCTCAGAGCGTTTAAATTATGCAAAATTTGACATTTAATGGCTTACTCGTAAACCTACTTAAAATGAATATTTTAAGCCAATATTTTCTAATATAGAGAGGAATGATTTGGACAAAATTAAGCATTTTTTAAATTAAATTCCTAAAGATTTTGATATTTTAAAAATAACCGATTTTTCATAAAAATCGCCTTTGCATTTTTCCGCTTAAAATTCTCAAAATACCACAATTTTCGAGTTTTTTATTTTCAAAGGATTCAATGTAAATGCAAGAGATAGAACATTAAAAACTCCTTTACATTACGCATGCTTATATGGAAATCTATAATTTTGTAAACTCTTAATTTAAAATGGAGCAGAAATAGATAGTAAGGATTCTTAAAGGAAAAAATCCACTGCATTTTGCCGCAAGTGGTACATCAATAGAAGTAGTTAAATATATATTGAACATAAATAGCTCTTTGGTACATTTTGGTGATAATAATGGTCTTTATCCTTTACATTATAGCGTTTTTAATACTAGTTAGGCATAAATAGAGATTATAAGATTAATTGTTTTAATTGGAAAGGCAGATATTAATGGCATTGATGAAAATGGAAAAACAGCTTTACATCATGCGGCTAAAGAAGGGAAAGGGAAAATTATTCCAATATTAATTGAATTGGGAAGTGACATTACTTTAAAGGAAAAAACGGGAAAAAAAACAGCTTTAGAACTTGCTTGTAATGATCGAATTAGAGAAATGATAATTATATATACAGGTGAATAAAAAACAAAGGGATAAAAACATAATATAGAAAATAATTCTTTTTTATAAATTTAATAATGTAAAATTTAATTCTAATAATAAGAAGAATAAGAAAAAATATAAATTAAAATCCATAAAAATAATGAAAATATAAACTGTAATATTTAAGAACATTTAAGATAACGTTTTTATTTTTTTATGAAAAATATATAATAAGAAGGCATTAAAAGCTGGCATCATTTAAAAAAACCCTATATTTATACAGCATCATGGTTCGAAGGTATTAAATCATGTGAAGAACTATATGATGTTATTAAAAAAATATCACCATGTGAAGCTACAATTAGAGTTTTTAATATTTTATGTCCTTATGAGGATTAAATGCCTATTTCAGATGGAAAAGAAAACATTATAGATAATTTTTATGGATATTAATGGAGTGAAAAATAAGATGAGGAGATAAAGAGTTTTTTAAATAATGAAAATAATGAAGTATTCAATAATAAAATAAAAACTTTGAAAGAAATACTTTAATTAAGGGAAAATGAGATAGTCTAATTGGAAGAAAAAAATTAAATTTTAAATGAATAAATTGTATTTATGGAAAATTAAATATAAGAAAATGAAAAAGGATATACTTAAATGTAAGAAGAAATGAAAAAATAATAAGTTTAAAAAGACGAAAAAATTAAAAAATTAAACGAAAATATAAACTAAAAAACTAAACAAAATTAAATTCTAGAAAAGCAAATAAAAGACTTATAAAACGATATTTTTTATATATAAAATAAATAAACTTCAGAAGAAATTCGTACACAAAATCTTTAAGAACAAATTTAAAAACTATAATAAGAAAATGAAAATCTAAATAAAAAATTAAGCTAAAAAAATAATAATACTGAATAATTTTCATAAGAATCAATTAAAAATGACGATGAGAGTGTAAAAATTACATATTAAATACATATATATATGTATATTTATATAGATAATTTATTTATTTTAAAAATTAAAAAATAATCCACCTGGTTTAATATAAAGGATGTAAAAAGCAGATTTAGATAAAGATGGTTAATTAAATTAAACTGAATTTTTACTTTTTTTAGAAGCTCTTAGAATACCAAATAGTTATGGAAATATTTTGGCTAAAATTGCAGGATTTTATTAAGGTAGAAAATTTATATAACCAAATGAATTCAAGAATTTACTCGAAGAAAGGCCTTTAATAAAATCTATTTGGGAAAAAAAGCTTTTCACCTAAATAAAAAAGCAATGCTCTTAGAAAAATTTGGAACCAAAACAAGCTTTTGAGAAAATGGACTGTGATAATGACGGAAATATAAGCCCTTAAGAGTTTAAAAACGGTCTAGAGGGTTTAAAAATATTTATAAACTAAAAGGATTTCGTTAATTTTTATAGTATTATTGACAAAAATAGTAATAATAATGTTACTATAGATGAAATAGAGGAATTTTTTTCTTAAAAAGAAGTGGAAACTAAAAAAATCGATCTTAATTTGTCTTTCGAAGATCGATTCGAGAAAGATGAATTCGAAGAAATTTAATTAAACTTAAATCCAAGCGAAAAATTCACTTCTTCTTAAACAGAACCTAATTAAAATAACCAAATCAAATTTTCAAGTGATCTTACATTTGTAAACGGTGATCTTAAAATTTAAATTCCTTTTATTTAAAATATATTCGAAAATGAAAATTAATAACATAATTTTAAAGAAATTTACATCAGATTTATTTTAAGAGGTTCTGATAAACCTGATTTTTGTAAAAATATAGTCCTTTTTGAGCCTAAATAGGTTAATATTTTTGCCAAAATACCTCTAAGATAAGTCCTTAAAGAGAATATAAACGATAATTTGCATATCTAAATTTTTTCCTAATAAAAATTTGTAGAAGAATATTTTCTGGGAGAAACTAAAATTTGTTGGAAATATATTTTTGAATATCCTTTATAATGGACTATTAATAATTTATTTAATTTAGATAATATCTATTTTATTAAATAGAATACTAAAAAAGTATTTATTTTGTTTATATTAATTTTTATTTAAATTATATATTAATAATCAAGGTTTCAGGATAAATTGGTGTCTAAATTAAATGGATACCTGCTAATTCTAAAGAATTCACAGGAGGATAAATAATCGAAAAAGATTTATTTAAATAAGAAAAAACAACATTTACTCATTCAATAGTAGAAAAAGGTAAATTAACAAAAAAAATTTAAAAAAAAATAAAAATAGGGATTCTCGAATTTCATATAATAAGTGCCTTCTTATAGTAAAAACAAGAAAAATTAAAATGCCAAATAACCCTTCCTTTATCCAAGCCTGAATCATTTGATGCAAAATATGATGCTTAAGGAAATCCATTCTGGAGTTAAAAATGCACTAAAGAATTATAAGCAATGACTCTAAAGCAAATAGACTCACTTTCTCTTCTTTTATATTACGAAAAAGGTGCATTAATTAAAGAGAAATACCCTATAGGCAACCTATATATAGATTGGTAAGAATGTTTAATATACCCAGGTGAATATCTCACAAAGAAATCTTATTTATTCAAGCAAAACTCTTAAATAGAAAAGCCTTCTAAAGTATACATCCAATTGCGCTGGATTCCAGAGTCCTTATTTTAAAAGCTACTAGGATATAAATTAGGCTCGACCCTAAAGGATAAAAAAAAGGAAATAATAAACCGTTAAGAAGACCTTCTCGAAGGTATACTAAAAATAATGTTAGTTCGTGCAAAAGATCTCTAAGGAAACGTTTCTAAAGACTCATCTGATCCTTATGTCAAGTTTTTTTTCGAAAACTATGACTAAGAAATTACTATTAGGTCGAAAACTAAAAAATATACCATAAACCCAGTCTGGACATAAATACTATAATTAAACATCTCCTACTATAAAGAAGGTACTATTCCTCCTCTAAAACTAGAAATATGGGACCAAAATGCTCTAAAAGATGATTCTTTAGGTACTTCTATAATTGATATTACTCCTTCTATTTAAAATCCTTGCACTTGGGCTGTTGACAACTATTTTGATGTGGAAGATCCTGTACTTAAAAACAGAGAAAATAAGCCTTAAATATACATATAGACTTATTTCGTTCCTAAAGGGGTAACTGACCCTAATATAAAACCGAAAGATAAGGACAATTTATTACAAATAAGGGACGAAAATATAATATAGGGAAGCCTAAAAATAAGAATAATACACGCAAGAGAACTTCCTGGTATAAATAGAAATAATACATCAGATCCTTACGTATAAATGACCTTACCTGGTGGTTAAAAAGAAGTAAAAACAAGCACAATTTCCAATACTGTCAATCCTTAATGGAATGAAACTTTTTTGGAAAAAATTCTCATTTCAAAAGATCGAATGGCTCCTCTTAAAATAATCGTTAAAAATCATGATTATTTATCCCAAGACGATCTCTTGGGAATCGCAGATGTTGATTGGTCTAAATGTGTTGAAGAACCAGGGTAATGGGCTGTGAATAATGTTTTCGAATTACAAGGAGGTTCTAAAGAAGTTAGAAGTAAATCAAAATAGTTAGGTTTTTTATATGTTTAAATTAAGTTTTTAGAAGAATATATGATTGATGATTAAACTATTCCGCCTTTAATAGAAAATTTGGCATAAATGATAAGTGAAAAACAAGGATTATATAAAGTAAAATTTATTAATTTTTAATATATTTATTATTAAATAAGGGTACACTTCGTATTTTTCTTGTACATGGTAAGAATCTTGTAAATTCTGATGGAAAAAACGAATTAAATGATTCTTTTGTAGTTTTTAAAGTCCCAGGTGGAAAAGAAGTTAAATCTAATATAATTAAAAGTTTAAATCCTGTATGGAAATAAATTTATAACATAGATATTTTTATGCCTAAAAACACTATATAGCCTATGAGAGTAGAAGTTTTAGATAATGATTTATTCGGTAAAGACTTAGTGGGTTATTGCAATATAGATTTAAACGAATTATTAAATAAACCAGGGGTTTGGGCAATTAATTAATCTTTCAATTTAGATGCAGATTAAAATATGCGAATTAAATATAAAACTGATTATTTCGGAGAAATTTATATGTAAATAATGTTTGTTACAACTGGGCTTTTTAATGAAGATAAACCTCTACCTTTAAATGAAGATTTAGATTAAAAAAATAGAGAAGAAAAAGAAAAAAATAAATTAGTTGGAGTTTTTGAAATTAATGTATATTTATAATTTTTTTTGTAAAAAAATATATATTTATTAAATAAAAGGTTGTGATGGCTTAAAATTTAAAGGCAAAAGACATAATATCTAAGTCTTCAGATACTTATGCAGAAATAATATTTCCTGATAAGAATAAAGTATAAACTAAAGCAATATAAAAGTCGTTAAATCCATTATGGAATTAAACTTTTAGACATAGAATAAATATTATAAAAGAAGTAAATAAAAATATATATATATATTATATATTAGAAAAATAAAAATAATTTATAAAGTAATACTAACCGTTAAAAATTAGAATATTAAATGAAAATACAATGGCAATAGATGATATATTAAGTTATTTAGAATTAGATTGGTTAGATTGTTTTAAAAACTCAAGTATTTAAATATATATATATATATATATATATATAAAAAAAAATAAAAAATATACTTATATATTTATAATATTTCTATAATATATATATATATAAAAATTGAAATATATTTATATATATTTTTTATATATTTTTATATTTACAATATACAGAAACATATATAATTTTTTTTTAAAAAATAGCACTTTGGCGAATAAATGATATATATTAATTATAAGGCGAAAAAAAAATGGGAGAAGATCTCGGAAAAATATATATTTAATGTAAATTTTTGAATGATTCTGATTTAGAATCTCCTTAAGCAAATTATATTTGTAAAACTCCTGAACCTTTGATTCCTGAATACGGTAGAGTTTTAGGAAACATAAGTGTAAATATAATAAGTGGTGCTAATTTAAAAAATACTGACTTAATAGGAAAATCTGATCCTTATGTAAAAGCTTATATAGAAAAAGATCCATCAAATTTTTTAAAAACAATAGCAATAAAAGACGATTTAAATCCAGTATGGAATTTTAATGGAAATATTTTTTTAAATTTACTTAGATGTTAAGTTAAAAATGAGTATGTAATTTTTGATGTTTATGACGAGGATAATGTAACTGATGAACTTATAGGATAATGTAAAGTACATATTGTAGATTTATTAGAAAATCCAGATAAAGATATTTAATAAGATATTATTATTCAAGACATTAAAAAACCGTAAACTAACTACGGAACACTTCGTATTCTTTTAAAATTTACTAAAAGCACTTTTTGTGAAGATTTAGGAGGTATAAAAGAAATATTTTTCATATTCATATATATACATATATAAAGGATTAAGAATTCCTGATACAATAATTAACGGCCATTTATTTGTAAAAATTGTTAACGGAAGATAATTTAAAAAAACAGACCTCATAGGAAGTTGTGACCCTTATGTAGTATTTAACATAGACTTATACCCTGATAAAAAATATAAAAGCGAACCATTTAAAAAGAACTAAAACCCAGACTTTAATTTCTTACAACAAATTCCTATAGAAATCCAATAAAAAAAATCTCGTTAACTTTCCTTATAAATAAAATATTATGACGATGATTTAGTTGGAAAAAGTGTACTTGGAGGTACAACAATTCACCTTTCTGAATTATTTGAAAACCAATCTTTATGGTTCAGTTAGTATTATTAACTTTTAGATGATAAAGGAAATCAAACTACCTAATACTCATTCATTTAAATAAACTGGAGGCCAGAAAACTCCAAAGATACTCCAGATGCTCCCCCTGTTGAAGATTTTTAAGAATTCCTCAAAAAAATAGAACCCCCCAAAACATAATACCAAATATTCATTAATTTAATCGGAGCAAGGAAATTAAAATCTTCCTGGACTGATATTCCTGACCCTTTTGCCGAAATAAAACTTTCTAAAGCTACTAAAACGATCTTAACGACAAAAACTATTGAAAATAACACTTTCCCTATATGGAATTTTTGTGATAAATTCACTATTTAAATAAATGAAAAAGAGCTCGAAATTTTAAAAATGTATATTACAGTTATTGATTACAACTATATAAAAAACGATAAAATAGGTTCTGTAGAAATTGCTTTAAAACCCTTATTTTAAACTAAAAATTGGTTCAATCAGATACTGCCAATTTTAGACGAAAACTCCTTCCCAGGAGCCGGAGAGATTAATGTATAAATTCTTTGCAAAAAAGAAGATGAAGATTTAGGTTCATTAGAAACAATTCCTCCTATGAATTTATTCGAAAACTAAAAAAACGAAGAGGAAAAAAAACTATAAGAATTAAAAGAAAAAGAAAATATTAAAAATAAAGAACCTACTATTAAAGGAGAATTATTTTTTAATATTATTGAAAGTAGAAATTTACTCAATTTAGATACTTTTGATTTAAGTGATCCCTTTGTGGAAGTCACTTTTAATTTTTCTAAATAAACTTTCAAAACTCCTACTATAAATAATAATTTAAATCCCTAATGGAATTTTACATATAAATAACTAATAGAAATCAGGCAATCTGAAATGCAAAAAACTACGTATTTATAAATATATATAATAATTATTTTTTATCTTTTTTAAATATATATTAAAGTATTTTATTCAATATATATGATTATGATTATAATGCAAACGATTTACTTGGATATGTAGAAATAGAAGCTGATAATCTATTCAAAAATCCAGGTACTTGGAGTAATGAAATACATTAAGTGAGTGATGCGAAAGGTACAAGAGGAAAGAACGGACTTTTTTATCCTTAAATATAATGGAGACCCGAAGGTTACAAAATAGATGAAAATTTACCTATAAAACATGATATTAGTTAATTTTATAAAGGAGTAACACCTAAAGGAACAGTCATTATAGGTGTTGTTAGTGCGAAACGAAGTTATATTAGGAGTAGAAGATAAAGGCAAATATTCAGATGCTTAGTTAATAATTTAATTTGCTGGATAAAAAACATAAGAACTTCAAAAATATAATCTTTAAACCCTGAATGGAAATAAATAATATAATTTAAGGTTAATTTTAAAGATAGATCTGTATTTATTTTTTTAAAGAATTTTTTTTTTATTTTTTTTTTTTATAAAAAAATAAGGAAATGCCTTTCCTTTATTGCTCTTTAGTTGATTGGAATTTCATTGGAGATACCTTTTTGGGAGATTTCGAATGCGATATTTCTTAAATTTTAGAAAGTCCAAATTAATGGGGAATTTAGAAAGAATATGCACTTGTAAATATGAAGAAATAAAAAATAGTGTAAATATAATATATATAATTACTATTTTAAATTATATTATATATTTTTTTTATTATTTGTTTTAGTAATGAACCTACAGGCACTGTTTTATTAAAAATCGGGTTTGTGGAAGAAGGAAAAGATGTCAATTAATTGAAAATTTGAATTTTTTATTTTTTTTTAAAAAAAATATAAATGTCATTATTTTTTTTTATTTTTTTATAAAATTTCAATATAACTGAAAAATTTATATTATTAAATATTTATATAATTTTTTTTTATATCTTTTGAATTTGCCTCCAAAAAATTATATAAAAATTTTTATATTTATTTGAAAAAAAAATGGAATTATAATAAATACTAAATAATTTTGATTCTAAACATTAAAATAATAATAAAATTATAAAATTAGGTCCTCATTATGATGATGTTTACTAAAGTTTATATCTTTCTTCTCATTCTTCAACAAGAAACAACATAATAATATATGGATTAGAAGGAATGGGTCGTAAATCGGCAATAAAATATGCGATTTAATAGCTTTTTGAACGTGAAAAATTGCGATTAATTCCAATATAAATTAATGCAGGAATACATAAAACCGAAAGAGAATTTGCCCTTGAGTTTGTTAAACAATTAAATTAAAAATGTTCTATAATAAATAAAATAGAAGCAAAAAACCTTTTTAACAAAATATTTAACTTTAAAAATATAGAAGAATATTTAGAAGTATTATTTAATTTTTTATTTTTATTAAAAAATAAAAAATAAAATAGAAAGAATAAGGATAATGGGTTTTAATTGTTGATAAAATTGATGTCTTAGCTTAATAATAAAGATAATCAGTATTATACTCACTTTTAGATTGGCTTTAAAATAATAAAAATTAATTAACTTTAGTAGGAATAACATCAGATACAGAATTTTAGGAAAAGCTTGAAAAAAGAGTAAAAAGTAGATTTTAGCCAGAGTACATTATTTTATATTTTTTTTATTATTAATTAATTTTTTAAAAAGTGCATTTAATTGCTTCTTTTATGATGTATAAGCATGCATTGAAATTATATAATAAAGATTTAATAATATTTATAATTTATTTCCTGAAAATGAAACGACATTAGAATTGGTAATATAAATATATGTACATATATAACTTTTTAGCATTTTTTTTAAAAAGTCTTTATTTTAAAAAACTAAATTAAAAATAAAATTAAATAATCATATTTATTATAGCATTTTTATTTATTAAATTATGTAATTGAAAGAATATTAAAGATATAAATAAAAACATATTTAAAATTTATTTATTTAATATTTATATATATATATATATATATATATATATTATATATATATATATATATATATATACAATTGAATGATTTAATTAATTAATGAATTTTTATATTTAATTCATTTAAAATTTAATATTTATAAAGAAAGATATTTTTCTTGATGAAAAAATATAAGAATATTTTAAATAAAACTTTCAATTATAAATGAAGTCAATTAAATACATACTTTCATTTTTAAAAACATCACTATCTTTAATGAATTATGAAGGTAAATATTTTATATTTTATTACATAAATCTATTATTTATTATATTTATTTTATATATTAAAAAAATACTATTTAAGATTTCTAAATGAATCAAGAAATTCAAAATTTAGATTTATATATACTTGAGTTGTTTGAAAAGGCTGAAATTTATCATTAAAAAAGTCGAGAAATGGTTCATGCTATAAGTATATTTTACAAATAATTTTATAAAAATAAAAATAATAAAAAGATTGTACTTAGCCTGAATTATATGTTTTAATTTGTATTTAAAAGTTAATTTAAGACAATAGACATCCTATTAATACAATAACTGTATTAAATGAAATTCGTAATTTTAGAAAGAATTATTATTCAATACATTAATAAGGATCTTCTTTAAATTTTTCTAATTTAATTTTGGAAAATGCTATTGAAAATTTAGCTAGTTTATAAGTTATAAAATATTATAATAATATCAAAGAAAAAAACTCAATCCTTATAATTAATATTAACTTAAAAGAATTTAAATAACATTTATAAAATAATGAAACAAAATTAAACGAAGAAATAACTAAATTTGCTGATTTCAATTGAAAATTAATTAATAGTATAAAAAATTATATATATATATATATATATATAAAGACGGATTATTATTATTTTTGTATTTTATTTTATATCAGGATATTTGTAATTATATTTTATGTTATTTGTTATATATTATATTCCTTTTCATTTTTTTATGTTTTTATTAAAAATAATATATAGTAATTAATTAATTGGATAAATGTTTTATTGGATTTAATTAGAGATTAATTAATATAATTAAATTATAAAATTCATGTTTTAATATTATTTATTTGTTAAAATAAAATGTTTTTAATTTTTAAAATTAATATTTATGATAATGAAAATAATAAAAAAATAATTATTTAATATAAATTTAGTTTATAAAATAAAATTTAATATTAATTTTATATATTTTGGATAAAGTATATATTAATTTTGTTATTGTTATCTAAACGTTATAATTATATTGATTTCAAACCGCATTATTTAGTTATACTAATTTTTTGGATTCCTTTTTTCAAAAGAAACAATACATAATGCTTTGATGTAATTTAAATTTATATATTCAATTTAATTTCATTTTTATGATTTATATAAAAATATTTGATTTATTTAATATTTAATTTTGGTTTTAATTAATTTGTTTTAATTTATAAATATATATTTTGATTTTCATATGCATTCAATCTGTTTATATCCAATTATAATTCTTTTATTAAAATTCTAGTTTTTAATTAAATAAGATATAAAAAAATTATGACAATATAAAATAAATAAATAAGTATATTATTTATTAAAATAAATTAAACATTTAAATAAATAAATTAAATTATTTAAATAAATAAAAATTTATTTAAATATTAATATTAAAGCTAAATTCAAATGTTTTTTATTTTTATTATAATTTTAAAAGATTTAAGATTAATTATATAGAATATTAAACATTCTTTTTTCAAAAATAATAATAATCATAATAAAAAGATTATAATTATATTAAACATCAACAATTAAAAAAAATATTTGCTAACATTAAATTCAATTAATATAAACTATTATTTAAAAAAAATCAATTTTTATATATTAAAAATTAATAAATAAAAAATCGTAAATTAAAGTATATAAAATGAGTAATTAGTATTCATAATTATTTAAGCCAGTAACAGTCCATATAGAAAAAATAGCCAAAAAGCGAATTTATCAGTAAATCCTTCTGAAGAATATTAATTAGAAAGTGAAAATAAAAATTATGAAAGTGAATTTTAAATAGATTTAAATAATTAATAAGAATAAAAAATACATTAATGGCTTGATAATGAAGGATTAATTATGATTTGTCCTTCACTTTAGCATTAACAATTTTATGAATAAAAAAGAAAATAAGTTTGTTGTAAAAAAGCATCTCCTAGTTTAAAAATATAAAAATCTCCTATGTTATAAAGGAGAAAGCTAATAACTAATGAAAGTTAATAAATAAATAATAAAGTCTAGCTTGTATAAAAAAATAATAACATAGATGAGGCATAAAAAGCATTAAATTTATTAAAATTATATAATATGACTAAATGATATTTAAATATTTTTTTAAAAATATAAATATTAATATACATTATATTATATGAATCTTATTTATTATATATATATATATATATATATATATATATATTATATATATATATATATTATTTATTTATTTATTCTAAATTTTATAAATATTTTTTATTTATAATTTAATTTAATAGAATTTTTCTTAGTTTATCATTATTATAATTTATTAAATATAAATACTTATTTATTTATCTTAAATATTATTTTATTATTTATTTTAATTAAAATTAATTTAATATCAATTTTATTTTATTTTTTAAAGAAAATTGAATAATTTATATACTATATTTAGAATTTTATATTAATTTAGGAATCAATAATTTTAACTTTTTAAATTATTTATTTTTTATTTTTAAATAATTTAATAATATATAATATTATTTTTTATATAAAATTTAAATTATCAAGGAATTTAATTAATAAAAAATAAGAAATTAAACAAAAAAAAAATTATTAAATAATATTAATTAAAAAATTATTTATTTTTTAAAAAATACATAAAAAGATGATAACAAATAATTAAGATTATGAAAAGTAAGAAAATGTATTAGACGGAGAAGATAAAAAAAAGGAATAGATCAAAATTAATCGCCTAAATAAATAAAAAATACTTTCTTGACCGAACAATAAAATAAGCAAGAATAGCAAAAATAAATATGGAAACCTTTTGATTTTGTATTCCCAGCAGGTCATCTATCTAAACTTGTAAAAATATAAGATATAAACGTTAAAAATTTTCCTTTTACAGATATATTAAATAAATTGAAATTAACAGAAGGTTATCCAATAATAAATTTAATATCAGCATAAAAAAGTAAAAGAGATAAATTCTATGCAGGAATAGCAAGAGCATGTTTCAACAGTGATGCAATAATAATAGATTCATCTTTATAAACAGGTTTAGAATTATATCAAGAAAGAAAAGGTAAAAAAATAAATAAAAATAATAAATATATATATATATATATATATATATATATATATATATATATTATATATATATTTATTTTTTATCTTATTATTTAATTTTTTTTTATATAAATATTTAGGACTTACTATTATTGGTGTTGCTCCAGAAAACCAAATAAAATATCCAAAAATTAATCCGTCATATATAGATCCGTATGAAATTTCAAATGGGCATACTCATTTATTTCTTTTAAACGATAAAGATAAAAATATGCAATGGACTTAGGAGTCTGTTTTTAAAATGCAATTAGCCTTAAAATTGGCAGAAGGAAAAATTTCTAAAAAAGTTGGTAAACCAAGATGTAAAATTGTTAATGTATTTTTAGGAGATAATCCTTATTATCTTGATGAAATCAGACTTGCAGTTAAATTTGATTTACCAATTATTGTTGTTAAAGGAAGTGACATTTGTGATGAAATAATCGCTAATTATAATAAAGAAGAAAAATAATATAAATTTGTTAATCTAGGTTTTTTTATATTTTCATATTATTATATTTATGTTTATATTCTCTTTTATTAAAATTATTTTTAGAATTTGAAGAATTACTTAATAAGGGGCATTTTTATATGCTTGATAGCATAGATTCTGAAGATATTGCTTAATATATACACTTTTTATTAACATTTACACCTTATTGAAAAAAAATTAAATAAAGATATATATAAATATTAAATTTTTTCTTTTCCAAAAAAAATAAAAAAATATCAATATAAATTATTTTGATAATAAAAAAATGTTAAAAATAAATTATACTATTAAAAAATTCACATATATAACCCTATTAACCCAAGCCAAAAAATACAAATAATTAAAATCCGAAAACTACAATAGCACATTAAGATACGTTTAATTAAAAATTGAACTAGTTTCTTTTTTCTATTCTGTAGTGTCTAAGAAAAAATGCCATCCGAACTAATCTACATTTATATAATAATCTGTTTTCCCGGTTTCTTTGGTCGTTCATCGTAAATCTTCAATTATTATTCTCTTACCCTACCCATATTAATATGATAAAAAGCATCAAATAAATAATAAAATTGCAAATGATGGAAATACAAATACAAATGGAATATCTTATTTTGGAACTACTCATATGAACCAGAATGCTATTTTCTCATTCATATAATTAGATAAACATTTTTAATTTACCCTTTATTAACTTAGCTGTTTTTTTTCGAATTAGGAATAAAAAAAATAGGATTCTCCTGTTTTTTTTTTTTCAAAAACAAATATTTCGGGGTTAAATGCGCAGCATTAGTTTTCCTCTAT
Source organism: Ichthyophthirius multifiliis (assembly GCF_000220395.1). Lineage (NCBI taxonomy): Eukaryota > Ciliophora > Oligohymenophorea > Hymenostomatida > Ichthyophthirius > Ichthyophthirius multifiliis. The sequence goes on from NW_004085904.1 coordinate 17,341, forward strand.
AACCTAAAAAGAGGGAACTAATATTACCTAAAAAATATCACTTTTTAAATATGGATAATTTATTTCAAAAATTGCGTTTAAAAAATGCAAGAATTCACCCTTAAATAAAATTTGTGAGTATTTAAATTTAAAATCCGCCTTTTCCATATTTACTGTAATACCAAAAATACATATGAAATAAAAAATTATTTAAAATGGATAAATAATTTTTTATTTATTATTTAAAAAACTTTAAATATTTATAATATAAATAATTTTCTTATCTAAAGAAACATTTCAGGTCTCAAAAAAATATATAGACATATTATAAATTAAATAAAGATTACGATGTTTTGTATAGGTAATTATGTAAATTAAAGAATACAGCATGAAATTTACAAATAATTTAAAACTACAAATTAAATAGTTGAACATTTACTTTAATAAGATCTTAATATCGAATTAGTTTGCGGGAAATAGGAACTTTAGACAAACCATATCGATATAGAGGATTTAATAGCCAAACTAGATTTGAGTGATTAAACAAATATGTCATTTGTTTATAAAAGTATTTTAAAAATTTATGAATATTCTTTTTAATAAATCAGGACATTTTCTGAGTATTGACTAACCAGAATATGCTTATGATTAATATTATTGAATTGAACTTTTTTAGGAATAATTTTGTTCCCACAACTATATATAAAAAGAAGTAAAAACTAGAGAAAGAGTGAAAAAAGAAGAAGTTGGAAGAAGAGAAAAAAAGAAGAAAATAGAGGAAGAGTAGAAAAAAAGAAGAAATGGAGAGTAACAAAAAAAAAAGAAATATATTAAAAAAATAAGAATAATTAATAAAATTATAAGAATTAACTAAAACATATATATATATAAAAAAATTTATATAAATATATTTTTTTTTTTTCAAAAAACACGTGAATATTCCATTTTAAAATCTTTTACAGGAACAACATCAGCATCCTCGTCTTCTTTATAAATTTTTATAGTTTTATCACATTCTGCAGTAATAAGTCTCATCTAAGATTAATCAAATTTCATATCAAAAATGGCGTTTTCAGCCGCTATAGATCCTGGTTAAGGTTTTTATTTTATAGTCTAGAAATTATGTCCACTTTTCCAATCATAAAAATTCAAAGTGCCTTTTTAAAAAAAATAAAAAATAAAAAATAAAAAAAGTACCATCATCTGCTCCACTAACAAGTATATTATCTTAATTTAAAGCCAAAGTATTAACAATATTGTTACTAGTTCCACTCGATATGTTTCTCAAAAATTCTCCTTCTGGACATTTCCAAACTTTAACATTATCCGCTGCGCCTGACGCAAAAGTGTATTCTTTGTGATGAAAAATAACTGACCTAACTGCTTTTTTATGATTAGTTAAAGTTTTCATACATTTCCCAGCCACAATATCCCATAATTTAACTGTCGTATCATAACTTCCTGAAACAATCTACGGTTCGAATTCTTAACAAACCACATTATCTACAGTATGTTAGTGCCCCCCTAAGACATGAATTTGTGATCTCATTCTTATATCCCATAGTCTAACAGTACAATCTCTACCTCCAGTCGCTATAATATTATGAATGGGATGAATCGCAATACAATAAACTCCACTAAGATGTCCGTGATAATTTCTTACTACTTAATTAAGTTCTAAGTCCCAACATCTAACTGTCTTATCTTCAGCTACTGAAAACAAATATGGATGTCTATCTGATACTACTAATCCTCTAACACTAGATGTATGTCCTGTTAAAGTAATTTTCAATTATCCAGAAGCTAAATCCCAGAATTTAATAGTTCTGTCATTTGAACCTGTTACGAAAAATTAATTCGCAGGGTCTACTGCTACAGTTCTTATCCAACCCCTATGTCCAGCGATTACACGCATTAATTTCCAAGGCTTATGTTCATCTGGTTTTATTACTTTTGTTATATTTCTGGTTATTACAGAACCTAATTATGTAGTGTTTAACAATTAAAGTTGGTTATTTCCTTCTTGCTTTTATTAAACTGATAATTATAAATTGTTTGTGTTTTCAGCTTGGTATTATTCTTATTTTTTTTAATATTTTAAAAAATGCTTTGGGATTTTTGATAATTTATCGTCGTCAGATTCTTAGTAATTAGGTAGTTCTTTGATTAATATTTCTAATAATGTGGTGGGTTTTTATTCCTCTTTTTAGGGAGGTTCGGATTATTTCTATTGTTGGTCTGTTATTAAAATTTGTTAATCATTCAAAGATTAAGCTATTTCGCTGGCTTATGTTTTTTATTTTTATTGGGCAAATTTGTATTCATCATTTATTTTGGAAGATAATTTTAATTTAGTAGAATCGAGAAATTCAGGGACTTTTAACATTTGGTTTGATTTGAAAATTTTTTTGGTATTATAAACTGCATCTAACATAAAATCATCTATTGATTAATTTAACTATTCCATATTTACTATTAAGTTTTTTTTTTAGGATATATTTTTTTTTTACAATTTATAATATATTCTATACTTATTTTTTTAATAGACAATAAATAATAAAAAAAAATAAAAAAAAAAATACTTTTTTATATTATTATTATTAAAAAATGCATAAATATTATTTATAAAAATAAATAAACAATTTAAAAAATAATCTATCAAGAAGTCTTGTTTTCGATTTAATTTGGCAAATTATTCTTTTTTATTGTATAGAAAAAGTTATTTTTATACACAAACCTTAATATGAATTACCCAAAGAAATAAAATACCAAAAACAATGGACAATATTATATCCAAGAAAATCTAATAAGTGCCAAAAAAGAAGGTCTATACATAACTTCATTCTAATTATCAGACTAAAGTAATATTTTTATTTTAGTTTATTTGACATCAATAATATCGATAGGATCTTGGCCTATAACAATTTTATTATATTAAGGTAATATTTTATATTATCTATTTGAATATTTTTAAATAGTCTATTAAATATCATATTGATTTTCTTCTAAAGGATTTTTATTATCGATTTCCTTTTTTTAATGTTTATATTTGGGGATTGGACTACTATAATAAAATATAGGCCTTCCATAAAATACAACATCTTTAATTCCAGATTAACTTTCGCAATCAAATTATAGCATTCCTTTAGTTTTAACTTTAGTGAATTTCTTTTTTTTTATTAAAAAATAAAATATATATCTAATTTTTTTGTTAAAATAACATTTAATTCAACATCAAATATTAAAAAAATAGAAATATTTGTTGTTTTAAATTAAGATTTAAAAGAAATATCAAAATCAAATTAATCTATAATTCCGTCATCATTATAATCTTAAAAAAAATTCTATTATTTATATTTTTTTATAATTTGTTTTATATTTTTTTTTATTACTTATAATTCTGCAAAATTAGGAAATTAAGGAAAATTTGGTTTACTAATTTATTCATTATAATGGTACATATTATAAATCATTTAAACATGTTCACTATTATTTATATCTTTGCTTTTTATATAAACTAAGTATTCATTTGTGAATTTTATATCTAATTATTCATAACCAATTTAATATGTAAGCCAAAAATCTATTTTTCAATAATTTTTTTTTTAATATATATAACTATGTTTTTTACTTGCAGTTGAACTAACTAATATAAAAGGTATTGTAAAAATTAAAATATAAGTACACATACAAAATAAAGAAGCAGGTTGTAAAAAATGTGCTGAATAAGTTTTATAAAAAGGATGCGAATATAAAGGATTAGCCATTAAAAATAAAAAATAAAAGGAAATTATAATTATAATTAAAGTAATTTAATTTTTATAAAATAGTATATTTTTATTTTGTTTTTTAAAAATATATATTTAAATAAATTTGTTAATTTACTTATATAAAAAATAAATAAATAAAAGCAATTTAAATATTTCAATAATGAATATTATGATTGCATTTAATATAATTAGGCTTATCTTTAGCATCCCAATCTTCAATTTAAATAGTGGAATGATAAATACCATGTTATCTACAAATTTTAGTCGTATTTTTAAGAACTTCATCCTTATCTCCATTAACAAATATATGAGCACTCATAGCAGGTTTTCCAATACTTAAAGACCATATATGTAAATCATGAATTTCTACTACATTTTCAACTTTTAATAAGGAATCTTTGAATTCTTTTATTTCTATATCTTATGGAGTTCCTTCCATTAAAACTCTAATACAATCCCTAACTATATGTACAGTAGTAAAAAGTACTAAAATAGAAAACAAATAAGTACAAATAGGATCTGCTAAATGCCAATAATTATATTCTTTTGTATCAGCATAGAAGAATATTAATAAAGCAGCAATAACTACACCTATAGATTATAAAATATCGCCTTTATTTTAAAAATAAATTTTAAAAATTATTATTTATTTATTTTTATAAAAAAATACCTATAACATGAATCATAGCAGCACGTAAATTATAATTTTCATGTTCTTCAATTTTTGAAAGATTTTTTTTCTTTGAAAAATAAGTAAAAAATATTTATATAATATATATATATATATATATATATATATATATATATATATATATATATATATATTTTCTTCTTTTATTCTTAATCCCTAATCTCAATAGTATGTGAATGTTCACATCCTTCACCATGACTATGTTCATGTTAATGATCATGATCGTGATCGTGGTCATTATCGTGATCATGATCGTGATCGTGGTCATGGTCGTGATCGTGATTGTTGTCGTGATTGTGGTCATGATCGTGGTCATGATCATGGTCATTGTCGTGGTCATGATCATGATCATCGTGTTTATGTTTATTTCCAGCATTTTTTTTTTTATTTTTTTTAGTATGAGAGTGTTTATGTGCCCCGTGTGAATGGCCATGATCATGTCCATGTCCATGATCATGTCCATGATCATGATCATGACTATGTCCATGATGTGAATGTCCAGGAGCACTATGTAATACTTTAGCCATACCAATATTACATACTAAACCAAAGACAGCAGTAATAAGCATAAAAAGAGGATCATTGACCATTTATTTATTAATAATCCTATCTGTAGCTTCATATAATAAAACAATAGTAAGTCCCCAAATCAAAACAATGCTTCCTAATGCACCAATAACTTCAGCTCTATGATATCCATAAGAAAGTCCTTTAGAAGCTGTTTAGTACCTACCCAAATAGAAAAATGGAAATAAAAAATCCACTCAATCTGAAAACATATGTGCTGCATCTGACAATATTGCTAATGAGCCACTAACATACCTCTACTACTTCAGCAATCAAAAAATTAATGCTATAATTGCTGCTACAAATAATTTACATAAAACTCCTCTTGTTACTTGTGAGACATCAGGTAAATCATAAATTGCAGATTCTCTTATTATTTAAACATCCGAATCTCCACTTGAATAAGAATCTTCACCTTTTTCTTCCTCTTCTTCATGGTGGTGAGATACGGAAGTTTTTTATGTATTTATGGTTTGAAATTGGATTTGGTTTTTCTTTTTAGCCTTAATTTCACTACTTTTGGTATTAGTTTCTTCATCAGAGTATTTTTAGAAGTTTGGCACTTCTTCAAGTAATTTTTTTTGCAAGCTTTATTTTTATGATGTACTCATATTTTTTTTTTAATTTTTTTTTTAATTTGACTTTTTTTTATTGAAATATTTTTATTTTTTTCTTTACAGTAAATATATAATATTTATTTATTTTTGTATTGCAACAAAAATTTATGTTTTCTTTGTTGTATTTTTTTTAAGTGATTCTTTAATAATATATATTAAATATTTAAAATTAAAAACATTATTATAAATAATTTTAATTATTAATAATTAATATTAAATTAATTATTATTATCATATTATATATTAAAATATTATAATATTTAATATATTTTTTTAATAATTATAAATTCTAAAAAAATTACTTAAAAAAAAAGCTATATATTTTAAGAATATAAAAAAAAATCACGGTTTTTCTCCATTTTTAATTCTTTTATTAATATCTTGTACAATATGAGGTAAATCATTAATGTCCTAAGCAACATAATGAGCTCCACTACTTTCCAAAATATCCCTTGACCTATTAATTTTTTCCTAAATCTATTCTTCACTAAAACCATTCCATTATTCCATACTATCAACATCTGTATAATTTGAATATTTATAAATTCCTACAGTCCAAACACCTGCATTTAATCCTTCATGAACTCCTCCCACAGTATCATCGACTTTTAAAACTAACCTTCTATCATAAAGCCCGAATTTCATCATATTTTAAAAAACCATAAAAGGAGCAGGTCTAAATCCCATTTCAAAATGAATATCGTCTCCAGCTACTGCAAAGTCAGGATTATATCCTTGTTTTTCTGCTTCTTGAAGAATAATATCAGTATGTTCTTTAGTAAATCCGGTTGTAGACCCTATTTTAATACCATATTATTACTAAAGAGTTTAAACAATTTCAGCTGTTCCAGGAATTAAACTACAATATTCTCTTATACAGTCAGTTTATGCTTTAATAAAATACTCTTTAAATATTTCCTCACCGTCATGTTTATTAGGATTTCTCCCTTTTACTTTTTTCCATTTCTCAATTATAGAAGGAATTTATAACATTTTTTATATGTGTAAATCTTTTCTTAAACCCATAGGTATTCTAGCTTCTTACATAGTAACTTCTATTCCTATTTATTTAAAAGATTAAACGAATGCAAAGGCAGGAGCTATTACATGAGGGTCACATATAGTTCCGGAAAAGTCTAATATTATTGCTTTTAAAGAATCTCCTTGTTTACATATAAAAGGTGTAGGATGTTTATTTTTATAGATTGTTTTAGAAAGCATTGTAAAATTTTTTAGCATTTTACGATATTTTAAATTTTTTTTTTTTTTTTTATTATTATTATTATTATTATTTTTATTATTATTATTATATTATATTATATTATATTATATTATATTATATTATATTATATTATATTATATTATATTATATTATATTATAGTATATATTTTTTTTTATTTCTTTTATTTATATTTACTTTTAATAATAATGTTATTGATAAAATTTTTAGATGAAATATAATGTAAAAAATACTATTAAAATATCATTTAGTTTTTAATAAAATTAAAAACATATTTATATTAATATTTTTAAAATAGTTTATTTTAAAAAATAAAATTGGAAATATAATATTATTTTTTAAATTATCTTTATATTTTTATATGCCATTAAATTTTATTATTATTATAAATATTAAAATATTTTTCAATAATTTTTAATATTTATTATTAATTAATTTAATATAAGATTAAAATTTTTATATATGCATACATTCAATGTATTTTCTTTAAATAAACTTATTAATTTTTCAAATAATATTCATTAAATTCAATTTAATATTAAAAAAATAAATATGAATACCTTATTAACTATATAATTTAATTATTTTATAAAAAAAAATATATATATATTTCAAATAATATTTATATTTTACTAGATTTTTATAATATTATTTAAAAATGTTAAAAAGAATTAAATGCGATTTATTTATTCATATAATAAAAAATTGCAAATTATTTATGAGTACATTTTATTTTTCCATTTTAATTTATTAAATAATAAATTTTTATTATTTAATTCATAAATTTTATTTTAATAAAGATATAATCTATTTTTTCTTCAATATTTCTTAAATTCTATTATTTTTTGCTATAAATAAACAATATATTTAAATAAATTATAAAAATATTATATTAAAAAAAACGCAATATATTTAATTTAAATCAAGAATAAAATATTAATATAAGTTTTTAAAAATAAATAAAAAATTCAATTTAAAAAATTATAAGTAAATATTTTTTTTTTTATTATTAAAGAAATATATTACTATTAATTATCTTTTCTATTAAATTTAATTAATAATAATTTTTTATAAAAAATTATTTCAAAATAATTAAATTTGCGCTCATTTTTTATTTTGTTTTAAAAAAAATTATAAAATTAAAATTACACTTTATTAAAACAAATAATTAAAAAAAAAAAAATGTACATAAAAGAAATAATAATAGACGGTTTTAAAAGTTATGCCACAAGAACAATAATAAAAGGTTTTGATATATCTTTTAATGCAATTACAGGTTTTAATGGTTCTGGAAAATCAAATATTTTAGACGCTATTTTGTTTGTTCTTGGTTTAAATAAAGAATGGGAAGTATTAAGAGTGAAAAAGATGTAAGAATTAGTATACAAATAAGGTCATGCAGGAATTACTAAAGCTGAAGTAACAGTAACATTTGATAATACTAATAAGGAATAATCGCCTTTAGGTTATGAAAATTGTGATTAAATATAAGTTACAAGACAGGTAATTAATACATTATAATTTATATAATAAATATTATTTTTTATTTAAAAAATAAAAAGGTTTAATAAGAAAAAAGTAAATATTTTGTAAATGGAACTAAAGAAAATTTAAACAAAGTAAAAAACATGTTCCGAAGTGTTTAATTAAATATTGACAATCCTCATTTTTTAGTTGCTTAAGGAAGAATTACTAAAATTATTAATTTAAAGCCTTTAGAATTAATATCAATGTTAGAAGAAACTGCTGGTATTAAAAAAATAAATAAAATATAAAAAAATATATAAAATATATAGGTACTGCTTTATATAATGAAAAGAAAAGAGAAAGTGAGAAAATAATAAAAAAAAAGGAAGAAAAAGTTAAAGAAATAAATGATTTAATAGAAACTGATATTCAACCTAAAATGAAAAAACTCAAAAAAGAACGAGAAGAATATTTAATATGGAAAAGTAGTGAAATAGAAATAAACCGTATGGAAAGACAATTAAAAGCCTATGAATATTTTAACAAAAACCAACTCTTAAAAGACCGTTAAATTGAATTAGAAGATCATAAAAAATTGCAATTAAATACTTAAAAAGAACTCAAAAACTCCACTTAAGAATATCAAGTTTGTTTAGATGAACTTAAAAAATATGGAAGATAATAAGATCAAGAAGGGGATAAAAAATTAAAAAAACTAGAAGAAAAATGCAAAGAATTAGAAGAAAAGATTTCAGAATGTGAAAAACAACGAGAAATAACAAAAAAACACTAACAATAATCTATTTAAGACTTAAAAATATTCCAAAAAAAGCAAAAAGATTGTGAGGATACTATTTAAAAAAATTAAAAAGAGCTCGAATATTAAACTAAATATTTGACTGAAATAACAAATGAAATTCAATAAAAAAAAGATCAGTTAAATGAGGCTAACTAAATGCAAAATCAAGACGGATCCAATTTAGAAGGTGTTAAGGAATAATTAGATTAATAAATTAAAATAGAAAGTAATAAACTTAAAAGTATTCAAAATGAAATAGCTAAGTTAGATGCTTAGATTAAATAAAAATAAATAACACTCAAAAATAATAAAGAAACTCTTGAATTTACACTAAATGAATAAAATTAATTAAATAAATAAATTGAAATATTAGAAAGAGAAATAAAACATGTAGAAGATGAAATCGATAGTAATTAAATATATATATATATATATATATATATATATATATATATATTTAGATACATATTTATTTTATTATACTTTTTATTTTTTTTACAGAAAGTACTTTTAATCCTAATGTATTAAGAGCAAGAGAATAAGAAAGAAATAATTATGATTAATAAATTATGCATTTATAACATAAAATAGAAGCAATTATTTAAAATTAAGGAAATTATATTTTCAAATTAGATGTAAAAATTCTATAAAAATATATATTTTTTTAAAAACATATATATAATTTTAGTATAGAGATCCTGAACCAGGATTTGATAAATCTAGAATAAAGGGAAGAGTTTTTAGTTTATTTTAGCCAAAATCATCTGAATATATTGAAGCATTAGAAGCCGGAGCAGGTTAAAAAAATAAAAAATTTAATATATATTTAACAAAAAATAAATAGGTGGAAAGCTTCAATTTATAATTGTGCAAGATGAATAGACATCCAAAATATTGTTATAAAAAAGAAGTTTTAACTTTAACGTAAGATTTATACCCAACAATAAGATAGTAGGTGAATTTATAGATAGATAAATAATCGAAGAATCTTAAAAAATCGCCAAAGAAATGGGCGGTTGGGCCGAACCAGCTTATAACTTGATTAAATATGATGAATCTATGTAAAAAAGTATGCTTTTTGTATTCGGTAATTTCATGGTATGTTCTAATTAAGCGATTGCTAAAGCAATTTGTTTCAACAAAAACGTCAGATTGAGAATAAAATGCGTATCTTTAGAAGGAGATATATTAGACCCTTCAGGTACTTTATCAGGAGGTTACTAAGATAGGGGAAATTTATTATTGGAGAGGTATTATAAATACTCTAAAGTTGTAGATGAGAAGAATGAATTGGTAGCTTAGAGAGGAAATTTAATGGAAAATATAAAGAAATTAAAAGAATAAGAAAGTTATTATAATGGATTAAGTGAAAGTCTTTAAAATAAAAAATATAAATATGAAAAATTAACTGCTTAATAAAATAATATGAGTGGAAAGGAATTTATTAATAATTAAGAAAAATTAGAAAATTAAATATAGGAAGAATTTAATGTTTTATAAAGAAATAAAGACGCGAAAAAAAAGTAGAAAATATAATAGAAGAATTATAATAAGAAAAAAATAATCTCTCAAAAGTCAAAGACTATAAAGAGGTCTGGAAAAATAAAATTAAAAAAATAAAATAAGAAATTTAAGACAAAAATAAAGAATAATAATAAGTCAATAGAATTATTGCAGATATGTAAGTCAGTATTGATAGTAATAGTAAAGAAATTAAAAAATGCAATGAAAAAATATAAACTGAAAATGAGGTTGTTAATAAAAGAAAAAATAATTAGAATAATTAGATTAATAATTATACAGTTAAAGTGAAGAATTCAAAAAACTAATTGTAAATATAAATAAAAATAATTTAAAATATTAAAAAATAAGGATGAAAGAGTTAAATTAGAGTATTAAATTTCTTAAGTAAAAGGATAATTAGAAGAAATTAAAAATAAATTAGAAGAATGCAAAATTAAAAAAGAAAATAGTGAAAAAGAAATAAAAAAACTAGATGAATATGTAAAAAAATTATCGAATGAAGTATCTGAAATAAAATAAAATTTACAAACTTTAGAAATTGAAAATTAAGTAATTACAAAAAAAATTATAATTAAAATAAATAATATAAGTATAAAAATATATATAAATGTATATAAAATATATATGTATATAATATATAAATATATAATATATATATAAATATAAATATATATTTTTATTTATTTATTTATTTATATATATTTATATTTATTTTATTTTCCTTTTTTTATTTTTTAAATATATAAAATAAAGTTTATTAAAACAGATAAAAATATATTCGGTGAAATTAATAGTGAATATGATTTTACTAAATTTAATTTAACAGAATTAAAAAAAAAATACCATCATGCATAACATGAATAACAAACAAGATAAAAACAAATAAATTTTAAAGTTGAATCTATGAGTGAAAAAGTAGAAAAAGATTGTCAGTAACTAAACGAGAAAAGAGTTATTTTAGAAAACGATAAAAATCTTCTTTTTAAAAATATGGATGAATTAGATAAAAAGAAAAAAGAAACACTTGAGAAATGCTATCTTTAAGTTAACTAAACATTTGGTTAAATTTTCTCTGATTTATTACCTGGAGCAGCTGCCAGAATCTAACCTTTGGAAGGTTAGGATGTTTCTGAAGGTTTAGAAATAGGGGTTGCATTTAATGGCGTTTGGAAAAACTCCTTAAGTGAACTTTCAGGAGGTTAATTTTTTATATTTGAATTAATATATTTATATTTATAAAAAAAAGGTTAAAGATCACTTATAGCACTTTCATTTGTTTTAGCTTTACTTAAATATAAACCTGCTCCGTTTTATATATTAGACGAAGTCGATTCTGCTTTAGATCTATCACATACAGAAAATAT
>NW_004085903.1:0-51441 GCF_000220395.1 Ichthyophthirius multifiliis
AGTAGGCGGTGCCAATTGGTATTAAATCCGTGCTTTTCTATGGTTTTCATTATAATGGTTTTTTACTGCTATGATTTTATTGTAATCTAATTTCGTTTTTATGGATCCTGAATATGATTGTAAAGGATAAAAATCTAACTAAGAATGCAATTATGATTGGGTTTGTAATTAGGTGAATTTTATAGATTATATAAAGTATAATGAAAACTCCCTTATTTTTTATTATGATCCTCCTTTAGTTTGTAATAGATCTTATATATATACGATTATGAGTTCTTTAACTTATGCGGGAAGTTTAATTGGGTTTTTTTTTTTTTCTTGGTATGCGGATAATAAAGGAAGGAAAAAAGCATTGATTATAAGCTGGCTTATTGCCACTTTAAGTACTGTATTGATTGCTGTGACTAATAAGAGCCTTGTTTTTTGCTTTATTGGACTTTTCTTGTAAGGATTAGGGGCTAATCCGGCTATTACGATTCATTTTTCATTCCTAAATGAGCATTCTTTGGGCAAATTTAGGGAATATACATCTTCAGGGGTTTAAGTAGCGTTTGCTTTGGGAGAGTGTTACCTAGTTTTAATAGCCTATTTTATGCCTTATTGGAGAAGTTTGATTTTATATACTTTTCTTGTGCCTATAGCGTTGTTAAATTTAGGTGCATTTTTAATTTATGAGTCACCAAAATTTTTACATGAATAAAATAATCAAAAAGGACTTTCTGTTTTAAATAAAATAGCTAAAGTTAATAAAAAAAACAATTATAAATTGATATATTATAAAGTGTAATTAAAAATAATAAAGATAATTCTTATTCTGTTATAGATTTATTTAAATATAAAAGTTTGAGAGTTAAAAATATATGCTGTGCAATTGTATTTTTGACAATGCAGATGATTTATTATGGAATTACATTCGCTATAACATCTGTTGGATTTAATATTTATATAAATTCGATAATTATAGGAATTTGTGAGTTAATTTCATATATCATTATAAGTAATATTAAAAAGTAATTTTTATTCGCAATTTTTTAAATAGTTTATAAATATAAAAAATAAATTTATTTTAATATATATATAGAAATAAAAAAGAAGCATAACAAATGATTTTAAATTTTAAAATATAAGTACAAATTTATACTTATATATATATATATGTATATATATATATTTTTATATATATATATATATAAAAATATATATATATATATTTATTATTATATATAAATCTTTTTTATAGAACTTATAATATATTAATTTATAAATATTAGATTATTTTATTCCATTTATTTAAAGAAACGTGTTAGTTTTATTGGATTACTGATTGTAATTATACTTTCTTTTCATTTAGTTTTATTAAGATACCTGATAGTTGTTATGGAGATAAAATTTGTTTTTAAAAATTACTTTAAATTACTATTGCTGGCGTTATATTTTTTATTTTTTGATTAAGATGATAATAATATTTTTATATTATTTTTTATTTTAGATAATTAGATTCGTTATTTGCTTTGTATGGTCTATTATTTATATTTATATTACAGAATTATTTCCTACAACTGTTAGAAACCTAGCTTTAGGATTTAGTTCATCTGCAGGAACTATTGGTATAATATATATATGAATATATATATTTATATATAAATATATATATATTTATATAAATATATATATTTATATATGTATATATATATATATATTATATTATTTAAATTTAATAAAATATAAATAAAGGTAGCACAGCCGCACCATATGTCAAACTAATATGCTTAAGAATTAATTTATCATCTATGGTTCCTTTAGGATTTATTGGAATTGCCGGACTTGTATGTCTTATTCCTTTAAAAGAAACTAAGGGAGAAAAACTAATAGATTAAATTGAAGAATTAAATAATTAGGAAGATGATTTGTTTGCTGTTGAAAGAGACACAAGTTGCTATAAATATAATTGATTTAATCATTAATTTTTTTTTTTTTATTTATATAAAATAATATCTTTTTTTTTTAATTCCTTAGATTTAATTTTTTTATTTGTATAATTATTTTCTTTTTTATTAAAAATTATTAAATTTAATTCCTTATTTTTTTTAAAAAAAATAAATAAAATATTTTTAATTTATATTAAATTTTTTTCTAAATATTTTTTTTTTCTTTAATAATAAAGAAATAATTTTTTTTTTTTTTTTTAATTAAATTTAATTTAATTTATTAATTATTTCTATTAATTTCCATTATACAATAAAAATAATATTCCTATAAAAACTACTTTATTAAAATATATAATTAAAAATATCATATTTTTTATATATTTAAAGAAATGAAATAAATTTAAAATAAATATATTAATTGTTTATATTATGTTTTTATTTTTATTAATAATTTTTTTATTAATTTACATAATTAAAAGGTATAAGTCTTTTTATTTTAGTCCTTTTTTATAATTAAAAAAAAAAAAACACATTATTAAAAAAATAATATACAAAATTTATTTAATCAATTTAATTTATAATTTAATAAAAATCTTATATATTTAAAAAAACATATAAAAATTCACTAAAATAAATATAAAAAATTATATATTTATAAAATTAAAATGTTTTAAGAAAATTTATAAGTCTTTGAACAGATAAATTTCGATTAAAAAAAATCAGTAACATAATAAATAAATTAACTTTAAGGTGACTCTTTAATAGAATCAACAAAAACACATGTAAATGAAAACGAAAAAGCCATTAGTAATACTAATAATTAAGAAAAAATGAATAGTGATTAATTAATATTTAAAAGATAAACACATGAGCAAATAGAAATATTGAATAGAATAGAAATAATAAATAATTTATAAATAACTGGTAGATAATCACGCATGAATTAAAGTTTATCAGATTATTTTACCTAAGTAAATATCGAAGAATATTTTGAATAAGATTATTAAAATAAAAAAAATAAATAATTAAAAAGATTGAAAATAAACTGTAATTCAATTAAAAATTATTTCGTGAAATTTCGTTGGTCTATTTTTTTTGAGTTTTTTATATATCATATATTATATTATATTTTTTTTGGGCCTTCTTCTAATATTTTATTATATTTTTGTTTTGGAAAAGGTCTTCCTAGAAATCTTTTATTTTGGGGAAAAAATAAATATGTTTATAAAAATTAAATTTAATAAACTATAAATTTTACAGTCCTAATCCTTTTGGTATTTTTTAAACCAAAAATTATTTCTATTAGCTCTGATATTATTACTTTTTTTACTTATTAGTTTCTTAATATTTATTTTAAATGTATTAATTATGCAACTCTTGACCCTATGAAAATATAATCTTTAAAATAAAATAATTATGATCTTGATATTATTACATATGAATTGCTTCATGATGATTGGGAACTTTAAACAAATAAAGTAATTATTATCTATTTTTTTTTTTTTTTCATAATAATATATATATATAAACAAAAAAGAATATTTATGAAGAAATATAATATGCACTTAGAATTTTCGATATAGATTAAAGCTTATTTTATATAGAATTTATTATGAATATAGATATTAAAACTATTAAAAAGTTAAATGATAATTGTGAAAAATTAAGAATTTATCATGTTTAAAAAAGCGAATTTCAACCTGAATATATAGGATCTAATGGAAACGATATGTATACTTTTTATGGATTTGGAATATTAAGAGAATTTATTGAAGTTTTTTAAATAAAATATCGTTCAATAATAAAAAGTATAAGATATCTAAGTTTAGGGTATAGCATTATAAAAATAGTTTATATTTTAGTTTATAAATAAGCATATATTATTAATACAATTTAAGATTGTTTAGGATTATTTATTCTATTACTTTTTTTGTCAACTTTACATTACTTACAATGTAACACATTTCATGAAATTATTTTTGGAATTGTAGATATGAAAAGAAAAGTAAAAAATAAAAAATATTTATATATATATAATTTTTTTATTAAAATGAAAGGTTTTTATGATGGAATAATTAGCTTTTTTAATTTCTCCAAGAAAGATAAAATCAATAGATTCAGATAAAATATTCCCTACAATAAATATTTTTAAAGGATTAAATTTAAAAGGATGGTTATTACTACGATAAGTATGTCAAGAATATGGTAAGAAATATGAATTTAGACAATAATATACTTTTTAAGGAGTTTTTGTTATGGGAATGGTTGGAATAATATCAATAGCTTTATAATTTTTTGAAATATTTAAGATGGATGAATATATTAATGTATTAATAATTTTCGATACATGCTTAGTTTTTATAATATTGATAATTATATTTTATTATGGGGCTTATATCAATAGCATGTATGATTTACATGATTTTATTTTAAATTAAAATAAGATTATTGTTTAAGATATATGTAGACTGAAAAATAAATACTTTGAATCAGATTTTAAATCTTCGAATTTTATATATTCTAAGGCAATTTAAAAAATAAATTAAGAAATTAAAAATTTACAGAATATAGATATATAATCATATTTAAATGATTTAGTTTTATAGTATAATTAAATTATTTCTGAATTATAGTTTTTAAAGGAAAATAATGCTTTTAAAATTATAAATATAAAAGCTACTTTTAATTTGTTAGAAAAATGTATTGTAGGTATATCGAGTATTGCTATTACTTTCATAGGAAAATATTTAAGTGAAAATTATATAAAACTTGATAGATAACATTTCTTTTTTAATAAAATAAAAAAAGTAAATATAAAGGAATAAAAAAAAAAAAAATTTTTGCTTTGTAAATATTTTCTATTAATTTTATAAAAATAATTTATTGTAAAAAATAAATTAAATTTATTTATTTTTAAATCAAATTAAAAAAAATATATTATAAATATAAATTTTTTAAATAATAAAATAATATTACAAATAACATATATGTTAAATATATAATATATATTAATATAATAAAAAAGATTTTTAAAAAAGATATTTTAGAGAAAAAAAATTAAAAAAATAAAAATAAAAATTAAATATATATATAATATATATATATATATATTCTTATTTTTTATATATTAATATAAAATTATTTAAGAACAAAAAAAATATGTATTAAATTAATTCTTATCATAATATAAATCATTTTTTAATATATAATTAGAATATACGATTTAATACTTGTAATTTAAGTTAACATAATAATATTGTGAATGATTAATATATTAAATAGTTAAATAATGATAATGTTAAAATATAAAAATATTTTCCCAATATTGATATATAATCTAGTTTTATTAGGCTTTAAAAGTTTTAAAAAACATTTAAGATAAAAATAAAAATGATAATATTTTTTTTAATGTAACATTATGTAAAACTATATATATTTCAAAGTAATATTATTAGAAATATTTTAGATTGTCATTTCATTCTATTATTTAATTAATAATAACTGGATATTAATATATAATAAGCTGGCGAATAAAGAATTATAAAATTATTTTAAGAAGTGTTATCATAGGATTATAATTAAATTAGTTTAACAATAAAATGCATTGATGGAATTTTATATTTAAATGAAAATTTTTTTTAATTGCTATAAAGAATTTCGTTAGAAAATACTTTTTTTAAAGGTATTAATAATAATTATTTAGATTTAACTAAATTTAATAATTACAAAATTTAGAATTTAAAATTATTTATTGAATTTTTAGTTAATAAATCTATTAGTATTCCTTAATAATAAACAATAAAATTTATTAGTCTTCTTTAATTTTTAAACATAAGATTATCTCAATAACTTATATCTTAAATACAATTATTAATAAAAAGCTAAATAAATGACCTATAGATAAGTTAACTTAGTGAAAATGAAGATGATTTTTTACTTTTGTTAATAAATTTAAATTTATCTCCATACACAACTGCTTAGGTTTAAAATTTAATATAATATTTAGATGGTATTTATTACTAATAAAATTAATAATATTATTACTTATAAAATAAAAAATAATTTTCTCCTTTAATATATTAATTAAATGAAGATAATTTTGTTTAGTTTATTAATAATTAATTATTTAGAAGTAAAATTTAATAATATGATGTGAAATTTACTGAATAAATAAAAGACTTAATTAATAATTACTCTGTAAGTAAAAGACCTATTTTTGAAAATAATAAAATCATAATTGAATTTGTAGACAAAACATTTTCTGATTTTATAAAACTTTAAGAAACTAATTCAAATAATTTTTTATCTTTTAAAAAATAAATACTACATTTATTTCCTCTTTAGCTTATTTAATAATATACTGAAAATTATTCTAATATAATTAATATTAAATGTTAAGATTTAATTTATTAATAAAATGCTTTATAAATAATATTTCAACTACTTTAAAATGATTAAAAGTTAAGAAATGAAATATTTAATATGGATATGTAATAATAAAGTAATGTTTGTTAATAATAATAAAATAATAAATAATATTAAAAGAATTATTAATAACAATAATAAAATTATAATATATAAAATAATTATTATAACAATAACAAGAAGAATAGTAATAAGTAAAAACAGAATTTGCTAAAATTAAAAAAAGTAAAAATTAGAGCAAAATATTAAACTAAAATATTTTTAATCAATAAGATATTATTTATAAAGAAAAAACAAATTTAAATGCTAATAATGATTCTAAAATATATCATTATTTTTTGATGTGTTAAGATAATAATAAATCTTTAACTTTAAGTGTATGTTAACATAAAGTATGTTACTAATGTCTCTTATAATAAATTTCAGATACTAATTAAATACTTTTCGATGCTATGTTGACAGGAAAAGATAATATTGATATTGATAATATTAATATTTTATAATTAGGCATTTATTGTCCTTTACATGCTTAATAATAATGCAAAAATAAATTTAATAATAATGATTTTAAGAAATTTATTAAAGAATTTGTATTTTGAAATATATATATTTTATTATTACTTTTTTTAAATTTATTATGTTTATTTTATCTATTTTATTTTCAAATTTAAAATTACATTTAATTTCAAAAAATTATTACTATGATTTAATTTAATATATGCATATATCTTATTTCAAGAAATAAATATTATATATTAATCAGAATTTTAATTTATATATTATATTTTTTATTATAAATAAATTTTAAAAATTTATATATATTTAATATTATTATATATAATTTTACAAAGTTATATTGTTGTTAAAAAAAATAAAAAAACCAACAAATGATGTAATAAACCCAAGAAAAAACCTAGTTATAAGAAAAGAACAATTAATAAAATAAAAAGATATATTAATATTAACTTTAATAAGCATTTGAAATAGGTTTAATAGGTTTTTAATATGGGAACGAAGATGATGATGAATTATATGATTTATAAAATTATAAAAAAATGAGAAATTAAAAGAAGAAAATATCCAAATAAGAAATTAAATAAAGATTAGGACTATATACAAAATCTAAATTTCGTTTAGTTATTACTAAAGATTAAGTAGATCATACACGTTAAAAAAATAAATATATAATTATTAAAAAATAATGTATATATGATTAGTATATGAACCAAATAAATAAATTGAATGGAATAGAGTAACTTAGGTAATAGTTCCTTCCTTTATTGATGATATTTCTTGCCCTATTTGTATGTCTAAAACATATGAAATAGTCGCGCCTTAAATAACATCTTGTGGGCATATTTATTGCATGCATTGCTTTTTGAGGCATGAAGATATTTGTATAAATAATATCATTTTTTATATTTATTTTATTTTAATTATTATTAAAAAAAAAAAAAAGCTGATTCGAGGTTGTATTGTCCTTTATGTAATGAATATGCACCTAAAGAAGAGTTGAGAATGGCAAAAATAGAAATATTTGAATAAAAACAAATTAATTAAGAAATAAATTTTCAATTATTAATAAAAAGAAAAGATGAATAAAAACTATATAATGCAAATACTTTATAAGAAGAATATAAATTTTCTAGAATTATAGTAGCAAGTGATAATTATATATATGAATAAGTTTTACTTAAAGAAAAAGATGAATTAATGGCTTTGTTACAAGAGTCAATTAATTAAGATGATGGAAGCTTTATTCCTTATATAGAATAAGTAATATATATTTTTAATTTATTTTATAAATTATAAATATTAAATATATATATATTAAATAAATAAGGGATTAGAAATAAATGAATAAAAAATATAATAATTTATTAAGAAAATAAATAATTAATAAAAAAAAGAATAATAATCTTTTTATTCTTCAAATATAGATTAAATTTATTTATAAAATAACTAAAATGATTTAGAATTTATATATTAAGAAGCAAATGGATAACTCATATTTTTAGATATAATTAATTAAAAATATATAATGGAAGAATATTAAAAATAAAATAAATTTCCTCCTTTAAATATAAATGGTTAAATAATCAATATTTAAAGTTAGATTTATGATAATAAACTTTAAAAAAAATGCAAGTATATAAATTATATTATTTATAAATAGTTTAAAAAAATATTATTTTTAAAAATTATTCTTTTATTTTAATTAAATGAAATTATAATAATAGAAAATGTAAAGTTAAATGTTAATAAACTTTTTTTAAATTGATAAATAAAGAATAAATTAATAAAATATATATAACAAAATATATATTTTATATATTTATAAAGTTATTTTAAAAATATATATAAATATATATTAAAAAATATATAAATATATATATATATATATTTATATATATTAAATTCATTTTATTTATTTAATAGGTATTTAAGTTTTTTACCACCATATTCTGATGTTATATTTGTAGAGTTAAATATGTAAAATATACTATCATTGTAAAATTTGTAAAGAAATTAAAATGAAATTAATCTTATCAAAAAGTAGAGTTAATTAAAAGAAGAAAAAGAAACTAAAAATCTTTAAAAACGATAATTATAAATATAATTTCATGGTTAGCATTACGATAGAGATTATTATTTATAAAACGGACTTATCAAAATATCTTAAGATTTTGTACCAACGTAAATAATATATTTATAATTAAAAGTAATATTTTATATATTAAAAAAAGTGAAGAAATACATTATCCGTTATTAGAATTACCTAAATGTTAAAATTAAGAAGAAAAGCATGAAGAAAAAGAAAAATAACAAGAATTAAAAAAGTATAATTTACTTTAAAAAAATATTTACATTTATTTTATATATAAAAAAAAATATTACATAAATAAGTATTGGTGAATGGGATGAATAATGGGATTAAATTAAAGATTTAGAATAAAAAAAAAATTAAACAATTTAGTAAACTATTAAAAATAATGTTAAAAAAAAAGGAAAAAAGGTACTTTTATAAGGACACTTTTTTTATTGATTAATAAAGCAAGTAAATTTAAAATGAATATATTTAATGAATTTATAAAAACATAAATAAGATTATTAATAAATTCATTTAATATAAAAAAAAAATTGTAAAATATATTTTTAAGAAAAAATAAATGTAAATTATTTAAGATTTAAATTATTTAAAATAATACAAATTTTTAAAAAAAATAAGATATTAAATAAACATAAATAAATAATTATGTTTATATATATATATAAATAAAAAAATATATAAGTTATAGATATATAATATAAAAATATTATATTATATATATATATATATATATATATATATATAAATATATATATATATTAGTATATTTTTTTATTTATGCTTATTTAAAAGATTAATTTATAGTTTTATAAATTAAAATAAATATAAAAAATATTTATATTTTATAATCAAAAAATAAAAACATTCTCTATTATGTCATCTCTAAACAATTTATCATCTCGTTATCTCTAAATCATATAAATGGAATAAAATATAAACAATAATGATAAAATATATTTAACTCCCGATTTGCAAAAAAATAAAGCTTCTGCTCTGAAGGCCCTTAAGACAGTATGTTGTGTATCTTTCTCATTTATGTGTATAGAATTCATCGGAGGTTATTTATCTAACTCATTAGCCATTATGACTGACGCAGTCCATTTATTATCTGACGTTGTTGGCTTTATCATAACAATAACTGCTATCTATGTAAGTAGAATAGAAGCTAATAAAAAAATGACATTCGGTTATCATAGGGCAGAAATTATAGGCGCTACATTTTCAATATTAATTATTTGGGGATTAATTATTTGGATGTTTTTAGAAGGAATAGAAAGATTAATGAATCCTCCCTAAATATAAGGAGTTCCAATGATGATTTTATCTATTTGTGGTTTACTTTTTAATCTTATTTTAATGAGAATTTTGGAAGGAAATGTGCAAAAGGAAGAACAAAAATAAGAAGAACTTTTATCTGAAATTGAGATTTCCGCTAGATCTCTTTTATAAAAAGATGAGAAATAGAAAAATATGAGCATGAAAGCGGCTTAAATACATATTTTAGGAGATACTATTTAAAGTGCCGGGGTTATTATTGGAGCTTCTTTTGTATATTTTGGTGGAGAAGATTACTATATAGCAGATCCTATTATTACTATTTTATTTACAATAGTAGTTACTTTTACTACCTTACCAGTAATGAAGGAAAGTATAAAAGTTTTAATGGAAGGATAACCAGATAATATTAATTATGATTTTTTAAAAGATTAGTTAGTGAAGGTTTAAGGAGTTATCGATGTACATGATTTACATGTTTGGAGTTTAAATCCGGGATTTATCTCCCTTTCTGCACATTTGACGAGTAATAGTCCATCTTTAAGTCTTTTTCAAGCTACGAAATTATGTAAGTAATTGGGTATTGTACATTCAACAATTTAGGTGGAAAATTATAATGAGTAAAATATTTATGATTTCAAAAAATGTGCTTAATTACATTGATTATTTTATTATATTATTTCTTAAAAAAAAAAAAAAAAATTTTCAATTCTTTAATAATAAAATATCATATATTATTATTACTTAAAAAAATATAAATTAAGAATATATTTAAAATAATATAAAAGAATTAAAGATAATATTAAATTATTAATATATAAAAAATATAAATATAAATATAATTATTTTATATATTTATTTGCATATTATATATATTTCATGATTTTAAGTAGTTCTTTATTTTTGTACCAATTATTATTTAGTTTTAAGTTTACAGAATATTTAGATTACATATTTAATTTAAGATTGTATCGTTTTTGGAAATTTCTTGTATACTTTCTATCTTTTTTAGATTCTTTTCAATATTTTAGAATGTCACTAGAAATTATTATTTATTAAACGAACTGTCTTTGATTATATTTATGGAAAACTGATCATTTGTTTATAAGAATATATACATGTTTTACGCAAAATAGATTTCATTTTATAAAACTTTTATAAACAAATGTTAATAATCTTTAATTTTAATAGATTTAGAAAAATCAGATAATTTTTAAATATCTAAAGTAAATAAAAAAGCTTTGTAATATGCTAATAAACCATAACAAATTCTTAGTTCTTAAAAAAATTTGTGTATAATTCCATTTTCTTAAAAATTTGGATGTATATAAATATTATCTATATTATTATCATTTATTTAGTTTTAATTGTTTTATAGATTTTTTTAGTTTTTATTTTCTATTAAATCATCAATAAATTCCCTATGTTAGAAACTTAACTAGAAGTATTTTTATGAATTTTATTCTTAAAAAGAAAGTAAATGAAAAATTCCCTAAAAATAAAAAAGAACAGAATTAGAAGGAGAAGTAGCGAAATTATTTTCATTTAAAATAGATGGAGAAGATTAATTTAAAAATTTAAAATATGATAAAATTTTTTCTATTTTGAAAAAAAACTTTAAAGAAAATTAAATAAAAATGAGATAAGTATTCCTTTATAAAACCTTATTACGTCTAAATATTTTAGGATCAAAAATAAGTAAATTTATACATTAGAAAAAAACATTATTATTATTATTATTATTATTATTATTATTATTATTATCATATTTATTTAAAAGTATATATTTTTATAATATAAATAATTAAAATTTTATTATATATTTTATTTCTTTATCGCAAAATGCATCCTAAAATTTTATTTAAATGTAATAATTTTTAAAGGAAAATTAAAAATCTTCTTATTCTAAAATTTCATTTTTATTTTTTTTATTATAGAATTAATTTCCTAAATGAATTTTACTATTTTTAATTAAATCCTAAATTTAAATTTTATTTTATATTTAAATTACTCTTTAATCTTTTTTTACTGAATTCCATATAAATTATTAAATTGAATCTATGCAAATAATCTATTTTATGAATCTATTCTTATTTTTTATTAAAAAAAAGCTTAATATTTTTAACAATTAAGGGTATTTTTTTTCTTATATTTTTATAAATTAGTTAATATTTCTTTTTTAAAAATAGTACTCATCTCTATCTATCATTTCCTAAATTACCCTACAACAAGCAAATATTTCTGAATAGCTTATTTCAGACGAATTTGGGACATTCGAAATGATATTAGAATACTCTTTATCTATAATTTTTGAGTAATTTTCATTTTTTTATTCTTTTATTTAGTTAAAAATTACTTATATTTATGAGTTTTCTTTTGTTTTTAAGTATATATTTTTAGCCTTAATATTTCCTACGAAATATGTATTTCCAGTAATTATTTTAATTATGGCATCTAAGAGTATATATAATACTTATATTAATTTTTCTTCTTTTTTTTATTATTCATTTTCTATTATTTGTATATAATTTGCATAATCAAAAAGTGTAAATTCACCCAATTCTTATATACAATAAAGACTTTTATAAAATTAAATTTTTCCAATATTTTCAGAAAAAATTTCCTCTTGATATTTTAAATTTTTTTAAATAAATTTTTCACTTTCGTTTTCATTTTAAAAATTATATAAAAGGACATATAAATTTACTTTTTTTAAATATATTTCTGCAATATTATTTACTTTTTATATTAATATATATTCAGAATTATCTGTAAAATACTCTTCGTTGAATATTTCGGGAATTAATTTATTAAAAAGTATATATTCAAATATTGTAGAGGAAAAATATTCAGACTCTTACGTATTTTTTTACTAAATTACCATTATTTTGGAATTATCTTCTGGTTTTGTTTCTATTATTTTATTCTATTCTATTATTGTTTTGTTAGTTTTTATCTCTTCGAAAATGTTGTTTGGTACATCTTCAGTTTAATCTACTGCTGATTTTATCTGAAATCTATTTTTTATTAATAAATTCCATAAATTGCCTTGCTTTTATAAAATATTTATGTTTATTTATTTTTCAATAGATTCTGGAGTTTCATCTTTTTAAAATTTAATTGTTTATTTATTTATTTTATATAAAAATATATAAATTATAAAATAAAATACTTAAATTTTCAGAATCTAAAATGAAAAGTGAATTTTATTTTGCCTTTTACATTTTTTCTATTTTCTTATTTATATTTTATATAAAATATGATTTTTTTTTTATTTAATATAAAATATATTATTAATAGGTTATATATATTTATTTTTTTATTGATTTTTTATAATTAAAATAAAATAAAAAAATGAAATATCTCTTATTTAAATCTTATTAATAAATTTATTTGTATAATTTTAAATTTTAGATATCTTAAATAATATAAATATATATATATATATATATAAATAATTATATATGTATATTTAATTTAAATATATTATTTTAATTTTATATTAAAATTTTTAATATTATTAATTTTTTTAAATTATTATTTTTATAAAGATTAATTAAATACAATTATATTATATATTTATAAAAATTTAAAAATAAAAATGAATTAAGATATCGAAAATACAGAAAACAATATAAATAAAGACAATAAATCAATTAATAGTGTATGATATATAAAATAAAATTAAAAACAATATATATATATATACATATATATATATATATATATATTTTATAATTATTTTATATTAATTAAAGTAAGACGAGCATGATGAATTAAATTTTGAAGATGAATAATAAATATAAGAAAGTGAAAAAGTAATTAAAACAAAAAATAAGACAAATTAAATTATATTTCCAATAAAAATAAATAAAAGACATTAGAAAAAGTATTATAATATAAAGATGCAGGAAATAAATTCTTTAAAGAATAATTATTAGATGATGTAATAAATAAAAAATCTTTATTTTATATAATATAAAAATAAAAATTAGGCAATAGAATAATACGAAAAAGCTATAATGTATTGTCCAAAAATAGAAACAAAATAAAAATCAATATGCTATTCCAATTTAGCAATAGCTTATTTAAAAAAAATGATTATGAAACAGTTATTCAATATACTACTAAATCAATAAAGCTTGATGAAAATTTCAAAAAACCATATTTAAATAGAATTATAGCATTCGAAAAAACTGAAAGAGAAGAAGATGCTTTAGAAGGTAAATATTCTTAAATATTTATTTATTTATTTATTTAATATATCTTTATAATAATAAAAAGATTTGAAAGCATTAGAAAAAATTGATCCTAATGACAAAGATTTAAAAGCAAGAATATATTAAATGAGTAAAAAAGTCGAAGAATAATAAGAAAAGAAAAAAAAGAAGTATTAAGCGGGTTAAAAGATTTAGGAAATACTATTTTAGGTAAATTTGGTCTAAGCTTAGATAGTTTTAAATTAAATTAAAATGATAATGGTTCATATAATATATCTTTTAATAAATGATAGAAAAAAGAAAATTCATAAATATAATTTATAATATTTATAAATATTATATATTATATATTTTAATTAAATAAAAATCCAAAACGATTATATATATAATTAATGTATAAATATAAATAATTAAATATATATATATATTTAAATTTAAATATATATATATATATATTTATATTTATATCAATTATTTTTCATGCTACTACCATTAAAATAAGAATCAATATAATAACTGTTATTAACATACATAGAGAAGTTCTATATTTTTTATATAATATTTAAATAAAGCGTTATTTTAATAAATAAAATTATTAATATTATAATATAATATAATATTTTCTTATTTTTTTTTTATTATTTCTTACATTTAATTTTTAATATTTTATTTTTTATATTTTAAAAATAATTTTCATATTTTTATTTTATTTTTTACGTGTTATTTCTATTTTAATCTGCTAAATTTTTTGTATCTTACATTATTTTTGTTGTATCATTTGTCGTTTATACTGTTTTTTAAACATTTTATTTAACTTCTTTAATCATAATTCCTTATTTAGTTACTTCTTAATCAAAATCTATAATCATACTTACAACATTATCTAATTATTTTTCAATTTTTTATAATTCTTATTATCTTTCATTTAATAATTCCTCTTCATGTCTTAAATTTTTATTTATTGTGCTTATAATCTTTTTATAAAAATAATGTTATAGTTTAATAAACAAATTTTTCTTTATATTTTTATAAAATATACTGCTTTTAATCTATTCCTAAAGATAATCTAGAATTAGATTATCTTAAAATTCTGACTTAATTAGATTCCAAATTTTTATATTTATCAATTTATTTTGTAAATCTATCTTTATTTAATTAGAATTAATTTGCCAAAATTTTAATTTTTATTCTTTGTTTTCCTTATATGTAAATATTATATAAATAAATATATATATAAATATATGAATATATTACATATATATATATATTTATATTAATAATTATTTTTAAATATTGTTTATTTAAATGTATATATATATATATAATGTACTAATTGTATTTTATCATTGAATTAAATTTAACTAATTTAATTTATAATGTTTTTTACATTATTTAATTCTTGTGTACATTAATTAATTTAATCAGTTCTTTATTATTATATTGTTTTTTTTTTAATTTTTTTTAATATATATTTATAAATATATTTTTCATTAGTTATTATTTTTATTACACTTATTATCTTAATTTTTTATTATCTAATCGAATTTCTAAATTAGGAATCTTATTTTTTATAAATTAATTTTATTTTTTTAAGTATTATTTTATTTACTAATTTATCTAATTAATTTAAAATCTATGAAATTTATTATATAATTCTCATTCCATCATTGCTTAATTAACCCATTTATTATTTACAATCAATTAGTTCATCCTTAAAAAACACGAATAATTTTTGTAATTAAAAACAATTGAATATAATAAAATAATAATTCAATTTACTTTTAATTCATTCCCGTTCTTTAATTTATTTATTTATAAAATAATAAAAAAAAAAATTAAATTAATAATATTTTACTTAGGATTAACCATTATACATTTTTTTTTTATCGACAAAAAAAATATATAAAATAAAAAAATAAATAAATATTTATTAAATTAAAAAAAAAAAAAATAATATTAAAAATTTATAATAGCTTTTTTTATTAATAATAATATGAAAAGATTAAATAAATAATATTAATAAATAGATATTAATACAGACGTTTTATCAGAATAAATACACGAAAAAAAAGAATAAACCATAACTAAAAAGATATTATTTATAATTATTATAATTTTAACTATTTACTTTATACTATTTGCACTCAAAAAAAAAATATATATTAAAAGGAATAATATTCAAAATCTATGTAATGTGAAAATAAGCAATTTCTATATTTAAATAAATGTCTTTATTAATGTTTTGAAGGTTTCGAACCCGATATATAAGATAATATATGCAAAAAGGAAGGAACTCCAAAAGGATTAATATAGACATTTACTTATCAAAATACGAAATATTAGATAATAAATAATCGATATTATAAAGAAAAAGAAGTTGAAAATGTATTTATTTTTTTCAATGATTTTAAAAATTACGATTTTAATTATTTTAATACTTTATATAATGGTACACATAATTTTGAGTCTTTAATGAAAGAATTGAAGGCTGTTTTCGTATCTTTATCTGGAAGTGAGGATTTATATTAATACAATGAAAATAATATTTAAAATATTATAATGTAGTTGAAAAAAAAATTTCCTGCTCATTGTAAATTTTATAGTGTGGGTGTTTTTGCTTCGGGAGGGTTTAATAGTCTCCTTTATTTTACTTAATTAATTAATTTGTTTGATGGAGTTATTGCTTTAGAACCAGTTTATAATTTAAATGATTTAAAATAATTTGAAGATTTTTAAGAAAACATTAACTAAAATATTAAAATTGACTAACTTTTAATCTCTAACTATGAAAAAGTGATTAAAAAAAGAATTGTTATTATTGAAAATAATAATAAAAGTTAGAAAAATATTAAAATAAATGAAATTCTACAGAAAATATAGGCTATTCTTACTAATTTTTAATAAAAGGAAAATTTATATAATATGGAAATTAAGTAGAATTTGATTAATAATTATTTGTTTCCAATAATTAAATAAGTTATTAATTTAGAAAAACAATAAAAATTTTAGAATTTTGATTGATGAATATTTTGTTTAAATATTATTATATATAATATTTCAAAATTAAAAATATAGAATGAAATTAAATAAGAAAAAAAAGATATATAAATATAAATATAAATATATATATATATAAATATATATATATATATATGTATAAAAATTTTTTTTTATTAATATATCGTATTTAATAAAAATAATATATTATATTATCTTTTTTTTACAACTGTTTTTATTTAATTAATTAAATTCATTATTTATACAATATTTATATTATTTATATATTTTTTTTTTATATTAATATTATATTTTTTTTTTAAATAAAATGAAATAATATAAAAAAGTTTTTATTTTATACATATATTTATATATATATATATATAATTTTATATGTTTATTTTTTAAAATAATATTTTATATATATATATATATATATATATATTAATAATATATTATATATTTATTATAATGATTATATTATATTTATTTTTTTTATAAAAATTTGTTTATAATATAAAAAGTATTTTAATAAATATATATTAGTTAAAGCTTTTTGTATTTATTTTATTAATAATAATTTTAATTTATTATTTTAAATATATAATATACTTAAAAATTATAACACTCGAAAAAATAAAAAAAATATAAATAAAAAAGAAAAAAAAAATTAAGCAAATCAAAAAAATTAAATTATTTAATTTTAAAAAATAAAATATAAAAAAAAAATGGATAAATATGGTGTTTTAAACTTTAATCTTTCTGATTAAACACATCCTTAAATGAAGCTTTAGTTTGTTGTTTTATGCTTCCTTTTCGGTATTTAAGTAACAGTTGGATTAAGTATTCCTTTTCTTTTTTATCATCCTTAATCATTGATGTGTAAAATAGAAAATTAATGGTAATCATGTACAGAATAATAAATGTGCCAAAACAAATATGAATATAAATATAGTAAAATATAAATAAATATGTATAAAAAAAAAACTATATAAATATATATATATATATATATATATATATATATATATATATATATATTTATATATAAACATAAATTTCGTTTTTATTATACATTTATAATTTTTTCTTATTTTATTTTTTATAACTTTTAGTATTTTTATTTTTATTTTTTATATTTACATTAAATTTTTTATTATTATTAAAAACTTTAATTTGTTTATAATTTAATTTTTTTTTTTACTTAAAATACATAAATATATAATAATTAATATAAATTTTATATTATTTATTTTTATAAAGATGAAAATGAACACTATAAAAGTATATCTATGGAATTTAATCTTTTATGTGGCTAATAAAAATTATAAGAATCTGCTATGCTTAGTTTTTCTTTAATTGGATAAGTAGTAGGCTATTTATTAAATATGCTTTTTGAAATTCCTAAGCCCCATAAAGCTAAAATGTTATTTTTTACTGTCATAATCGAGTTTTTTTGGCTTTGTTCTGTTAAAGTTGTTGTATTGAATGCTTTTTTCCTTACTATTGTTCTTTTTGGATGGAATCTACTTTTCGCATTCTATTTTGGATAATAATATGCTTATATTTGTGATGTTTATTCTGCTACTATTAATAATGTAGCCCCTGTAGCACTTGGATTTATATAACCTTTTTTTGGGCTTTTTTATTTATGGTATGCTAATTCTAATGGAAATTGGAAAGATCATTTAGTCAATTTTACAGCTATTCCACTTTTGATTTTCGGAATAATGTGGTTTTATACTTATGATTATAGAAACGATTAAAATGAAGTAGTAAAATAAGAAAAATCAAGGTAAATAAAACTGATAAACACAAAAAAATATTAATTTTTTACATTAAATTAAATAAATTTTATCGATTCAAATATTTAAATAAATAAAATTAATTATTTTAATTATACTAAAAAAAAAAAAAAAGATTAGCAAGAATAGATACTAATAATTTCATAACAGAATTATTTCATAAATATGCTGAATTAATCACCTAACCAAAACTTTTAAATAACACAATAATGTATTTAGTAACTTGGGTTACATCATGTTTAGCCTATACGAGTTCCTTTTTAGTATTCAACGACATTAGACATGGTTCATTTTTACAAAATCTTCTCATAAGTTAATTCTTTGACGTTTTTGGTGCATTTTTAGCCTGGATTTTTGTTTTGAATTTCCCAACAAGAAATGTAATGTTCATATCTTCTATAATAGCTGGTTTTATTCAAGTATTTACAATTGGAGTAGGTGATAAATCAAGCTATTTAATCGAAATGGGACCGATTGTTATGTCCAAATATTTCAAATCAATAATTGTAGGTGGTTTACTTATTGTAGTTCCATAATTAATGCCTTATAGGTATTTAGTTTTACTCTTTACTTTGTCAAATATGGCAACTTTAGGATTGAGTGCAGCTGTTCCTTTCTATAAAATGTTAATGGATGAACTTAAAATTAATATTTTTGTTGTTTTTGGAGTTCTAGCGTTTGTGGGAAGCTATTATATTAGAAAATGGACTTATAAAGAAGATTTGGGAATCACAGAAAGCCAACCTTAGTATGTAGAAGGGTAATAAGGTAATTAGATGACTTAAGCTATTTAAGGAGGTATTTAACCTATTAGAGGAAAAACTCATAAATCGGAAGAAAATAGAGAAAAGAATCATGAGGCTTTGTTGAATTATAATAAATGATTTTTCTATTTTTTTTTTTTTTATTATTATTATATTTTATATATATAATTGATATTTTTAAATAAATTAAATAAATTTTTTATGTTAATTTATTTTAAAAATTAAAAATAAAATATTTTCATTTTTTTTATATTTTAATTATAAAGTTAATTTTAAATAAAATATATTAAAACTATTTTAATAATGAAATTTAGTATTTTTATTTTATTTATTTTTTATTGCAATCATTATAGCTTAAACATTATTAACATTATTATATTTTTAATTGTATTCTAATTTTTTAATATGAATATTATTATGTAATATTTTTTTATTAAAAAATAAATAATTAAATATCAATAAAAAATATTTTTTATTTGTTAAATAATAATAAACTTTAATTTTTTAAAAAATTTAGTATAAGTTAACTTCATAATATAATTATAAATTTTTTTATTACCTATATAAATAGATTTAATCAAACTAAAATAAATGTATATAAATAAAAATTAATCTACACAGCATATTAATTAAACAATTATAGTTTTTATATTATTCAAATTTATAAAAGTTAATAAATAATTATTTATATAAATTTTTTAAAATAAAACTTTTTTTTTTTTTTTTTTTTCTAAATTATAAAATTATAAAAAATTAATACAAATAAAAAAAAACCATTATTAAATGTAAAGTAGTTTACCAGGTACCCCTAAATCATCAAAATAGCCTGTTGATGGTCATTAATCGGAGAAACCAAAGGTAGTTCCAATATCTCGTTCATAAAGGTAAAAAAAATAATCTTTAATAGAAAATAGCAAATCAAATTAAAATAAACAAGAATTGATCATGTATAAGGAACTGATATAACAATAGAAAATAAATATGTATTAGGAAATGCCAATACAAAAATATTTTCCGTAAAATTTGATCATGAAGATAAATATGTAGCATGTGGTAATAACTAAATATATAATAATAAATAAAACATATAAAAAAAAATATATATATATATATATATATAAAATAAGCATGTGAAAATGGTGAAATTAGAATTTTTAATACAAAATCTGGAAAATTATCGTACACTTTTTTTTCATCTAGACCAAATATTCCATTTAGTTATGTTCGTTGGAGACCATAAGGATAATCTTAGAAAACACGAAATGTATTTGTATCTCTTAGTTCAGAAGGAGAAATATAGCATTTTCATTTAGCTTCTGGAAAACTTCTTTCTTTAAAAAAAGTAGATAGCTTTGATCCATAATTATATTGTATGGATTATAATATAAATGCAACAAATTTTGCTGTATGTGGTAGTGAACCAATAGTAAAAAAATAAAATAAAAAAAAATAAAAAAAAAAAAAGATAAGAGTATATGACGAAGAAACAAGAGAATAAATATTAAAGCTTGGAGGTGATTAAATGTCAACTTCAGGACATAGTTCGCGTGTTTTTTGTATTAAATATGATAAAGAAGATTATAATATACTTTATACAGGAGGTTGGGATTTTAGAGTAGTCATATGGGATGTGAGGGAAAAAAAGGCTTTATAAAAAGGTATTTATGGACCTCTTATTTGCGGAGATGGAATTGATTTAAATGGAAATTATATTCTTACTTCTTCTTGGACGGAAACTAATCAACTTTAAATTTGGGATAGAAGAACTTATAAATTAGTTAGTGATATTGATTGGGATGTAACACTTAAGAGTAATGCTCCAGTATTTTTATATGCTGGATAATTTTCTAAAGATGAGGGTGGAACATTTATTTTAGCAGGAGGTTCGAATACGAATGAAGTAAAGCTATTTGATAGGGATAATTAAAATAAAGCTTTTTGTTGTATTACGGAATTTTCAAAAGAAGTCGATACGGTGGATTTCGGTAATAAAGGAGAATTATTTGCTACTGCAGGAGGAGATGGACTTTGTCGTATATTTAAAATGAATATGTGATTTTTGTGTTTTTTGCTTTATTTTATATTATTATTAATAAATTAATGTTTTTTTTTTTTTTAATTATTAAAATTCTTTTATTTTTATTTAAAAATTATTAAATGAAAAAATATTAATTCTTTTTATTATTTATGTTATATTATTTTATTTGTACTAAAACAAATTTAAATTAATGTTTTATGTATATAAATATTTTTTTTATTATAAATTATTCTATATTATACACTTAATAATTTTATACTATTATAAAATATATACATATTTCATTATCTTTACTATAAATATTTAATAATAATAAATTATATTGTATTTATTTTTTATACAATATAAAAAAATATTTGCATAAAGGAGAATTTATTATAGTTTTTATTAATTTTTTTATATAATTAGTACATTAATTATGTTTTTTTTTTTTTAAATAAAATTAACATTTATATTATATTCATTTTAGGAATTTTTTATATTTTAATTTACTTTTTTGATTTTAATTATTAGTAAAGGTATATATCAAGAAATTTATCTGTTTTAATCGTTAATTTATTTTAGTTCTTTTAGTTTATAATAATTTAGTACATTATTTAGAATATTTTTATTTTATTTTTTTCTTTTAAAAAAAAAAAAAAATTAATTATAAATTATTCATTTTAAATCTAAAAAGAAATTAAAATAAAATTTTTTTTTTTTTTAATTTTTTTATTTATTTAAAATATTTTTAAAAAAGTAAAAAATTATATTTTGGGTTTAAAAAAAAAATATTTTTTATTTAAATTTTTTTTTTTGAAAATAAAGATATTTTTGATAATTAATAAGGGTTTTTTTTTTTTTTTAAAAAAAAAAAAGAAGTTTTTTTTATTTTAAAAGAAGTTTTTTTATTTTTTTAAATGAAGTTTTTTTTTTATTTTTTTTTTTTTTTTCTTACTTATAAATAAATTTAAAAAAATTTAATTTATTAATTAATTGAAAAATGCTTGAAATACTGAAATAAATTGTCTTATAATTACCATTATTTAACTAATTATTTTTTTTTTATTTTTTTATTTTATAAAATATACAATTAAATTTTTTAATTTTTTTTTTTTTATTTTTATATATATATATAAAATAAAAAATAATATTTTATTTTTATTTTTTTTAAAAACCCTATTATTAATCAAAAAGATAAAACTCTGGTATTAAAAGGATTATCAAAAAAAAAAAAAATGTCCTTAATAAGTGAGTACAATCATCATATTTATTATTATAATGGTTATTGTTATAATTATTATTATTAAGGACTTGAAAATTAAGTCATTAAATTTACAGCTAATTATTAGGCTTAGCTAATTATTTATTCGTATTATTTTTTTTCTTCTGGTGAGCAATCAGTTCTGTTTATAACTTCCTAAAATTAAATTATAAATAAATATATTTTATAAAAATAAAATATAATTTATTTTTTTATATATTACATTTAATAATTAAGAGCATCCTTATACATTTTAGACAGCTAATATTTCAGCTGCTCTTTATACAATAGCCATATATTCACTTGCAATATTAAGCTTAGTTATTTCTTTTATAATAAATTATAATTAATAAACTGTAATTTATTTTTTTTATTCAGGGGTTATCTATATATATTTTATTAATAAAAAATATATATATATGTATATATATATATATATATATATATTTACAACTTATTATGGAACTTATTAATAAGGTTAACTTTATTGATATGCTGATTAAGGACTTGTTTGATAATAATTATATGGTAATTATTATTATTATTAATATATTTATTGTTAATGTAATTAATTTTAATATAGCATTTCTTAATATTATTATTAAGCAAGAATTTATTATTATAGTTAAGGTTCACCATGAGAATAATGGCACGAAGCTCCGTATTTACAAGAACCAATATCATTATATTTACATCTAACTAACTTACTAGACAAAGCTGCTGGATTTTACATTAAGGCTGCTAAAGCAGGATACTATACTAATGGCTTTGATTTTCAATAAAAATATTTTTTTTATATATATACGAAATATATAATACATCAATTGCTGGATTTCTTATTTCTTCTTATCCATGAGCAAAATGACATCTTATTCCCATAACACATTACCCAGCTTTTTTTGTATATATTATAAATGTAACTTCTATATATTTTATATAATTTTTTACTTGTTTAAAAGTTTTTGCAAAGTGTTCTTTTATAACGAACGTCGTGGTAATTTATCATTTTTTATATATATATATATATTTTTTTTTATTTTTTTTCTTCTTTTTTTTTTTAATTGAAAATAATATTTATTTTTTTCTATAAAAAAAAAAATGATTATAAAAAAGCAATATTAAATTTAATTGATTATTTGAATTATTTAAAAAAATTGTATATTTTTTATATTTTTATAAAAAAGTTAAATTTATCTTAATCATAATCATTTTTTTACATTTAAATTATTTTCTAAATAAAAAAATATTCAATTGTTATATACAATATTTTAAAAAATATAATAAAATAGAATATAATTTACTTTAATATATATATATATATATATATTTAAGTAGCCTAATATTTTAATAACAATGTCTAAAGATATATTTAATAAATATTAATTTAATAATTAATGTGTTTTAATTTATAATTGTTAAAAGTTATAAGATTTTAAACTTTCTAGATATAATTAATTATAAACATAATTTTTTTATGTAAAATACTTTTATTATAGATAAACTTAATAAAAAATGAAATAAGCTAATTTAAATATTTTTTTTTAAAAATACTATATATTCTAATTTTATAATAAAATAAATTTAGGAAAAAAAAAAAAAAAAATCTATTAAATAAATTTAACAAATAACAATTTAATTAATAATAATATTTTATTAAATTAATTAAATTATTTAAATCTTTTTTTAATCTTAAGATCATAAGTTTTTTTTCAAAATTAATATTTGGTCTTCTTAAAAATAAAAAATATTAAATATATAATATGTCTTTATTAGAAAAATTAAATTTGTTTTTTTCATTAAACACCAAAAGCATAATTTTTAAGTTATAATTATTTTTTTCTATTTAAAATAAAAAAATAAAACAAAAAAAATATATATATAAAATAAAACTTTTTATTTTCTTATTATTATATATTCAAATTAGATTCTTGTATAGAAAATTATTGAAGTTTCTATTGCAACTAATTCTATTATTAAAAAGGAAAAGAGGGAGGTGGAGGTACTTATTATAAGTTCTATGTTTCAAAAGGATTAGTTAAAGTAGACTATAAATTAAAAGCTTATGAATTCATTTTAAGCTTAAGTTTCTTTTTATTTTGTTCATCTTAATTCTAAACAAAAAATATTAATAAAAAATATTTAATAGATATATAAATAATACACTATTGACGTTATCCTATTATTAAACATTTGAAACTTAATATTATTACTGCAAATCAAAATTATTATTATTTAAAAAAGTTTATTATTATTAGATTTATAATTAATTTTATTATAATTATGGTTATTAATGTTATAATTATTATTAATATCCATATGAATATTAATTATACTATTGTTTATTTATATATTATTATTATTATTATTATTATTATTATTATTATTATTATTATTATTATTATTATTATTATTATTATTGTTATTATTGTTATTATTGTTATTATTGTGTTTATTATTATTAATAATATTATTATTATTATAATAACTATTATGTTTAATATTATTATGTTTAATATTATTAGGATTAATACTATTATTTTTGCTATTATTATTATTATTATTATTATTATTATTATTATTGTTATTGCTATTGTTATTGTTATTGTTATATATA
Source organism: Ichthyophthirius multifiliis (assembly GCF_000220395.1). Taxonomy (NCBI): domain Eukaryota; phylum Ciliophora; class Oligohymenophorea; order Hymenostomatida; genus Ichthyophthirius; species Ichthyophthirius multifiliis. The sequence continues at coordinate 25,921 of NW_004085903.1, forward strand.
AGGTTATACTTATTATGTTTTTTATTATTTTAATTATGTTTTATTTTTTTATTACTATTAATTTTCATAATTTTCTTATTTTATTAAATCTATTTTTTTATCTTAATTTTATTATTCATTTTTTTAATTAATATTTTTATTTTCATAATTTTTTTCGTTTATTTATTTTTCTTCTGATTGATTTACCTCTTCCTCTTCAACTTTTTTTTCTACATATTATATATTACTTTTATATTTATTATTAAATCCTTTTTTTCTACTATCTTTTTTTATTATTATCTTTTTAATATTTATATATTTTTTTAATTTTTTTTTTATAATTTTATTACCTTCTTTTTATAATAATAATTATTTTGTCTCTTTTATTGTTTTTTATTAATATATTTCAATATTTTTTTTATTTATTTTACTAATTTTAGTTGTAGTGTTATTTTTTATCGTAATTTTTATCATAGTTATTTCCTCCTCTCTACTATATTATTTTATTTATATTTTTTTTTAGATTTAATATATTTTTTTTTATTTTTTTTTACATTATTATTTTTTTAAAATTTATTATCATCTTAAAATTTTTAATCATATTATTTGCTTAATATTTTTTTAGGTATTATTTTATCTTGTTATATTTTTATGCTTTTTATATTTTTTATTTTAATATTTTTACCTTAATCATTATAATTATCATATTTATCTTAAAACATATAATTTTTTTATTAATTTTTATCATTTTCATAATCATTTTAAGAATTTTTTTTATCTTAATCTTTATTTCCTTTTTCTTAAAATTTATATTTATTCGAATCTTATTTATTTAGTTTTTAACTGTTATTTATTTTTTTATAAAAGTTAACTTTTTTAATAATAAAAAATATTATAATATAAAAAACTTTTAATTTTTATTATCAAAATTTTCTCCTTCACTATCAGTATCATATTATATATTTTCTATTTTATTTTGAATAAAAAAGTAAAATAAAATATTTAAAAAACAAATATAATAATACCTTAAATGAAATTAAATTTATTATCTGCATGATAATATTATTCATTATTATTGTTTTTCTAAATTATTTCTTTTTTTAATTCTTAATTATATACTTTATTAGGTTAAGTTTATTATGTCGGCTAAGAAGTAGGTTAATTTGTTTCTTAAATTTCATCTGAAGAACTTGATAAAATTCTTTTTAATTCAAGTAAATCCATTTGAAAATAAAAATATATATTTTTTTATATTTTTAAATTTTTATGTATATTAAATAAAATCAAAAGATAATAATATAAATAATATTTATTTTATATATTGAAAATTATAATTTTAATATTAACTTTTTTTAATCTTTTTTTTTTTTTTCTTTATTAATTTATTCATTTATTATTTTCTTTATTACTTAATTTATAAATATACATATTATTTAAAAAATGTTTATTCTTGGGTTTTTTTATGTTAAATTATAATATTAAATATATATATATATAGATTTTATTAAGAATACTTTTTTATAATTTATATATATAGCAGCCAATAATTTATAATTAAGTTAAAATTTAACAATTTATTTTTTATATAAAAATATAATGACCAAAAATAATAAATCAAAAAAAAATATTTCAAATTTATTAAACAATCAAATAAATATTAATAATTTGTAAAAAAAAAAAAAAAAAAAAAAAAATAGCTTTTATTTTATTTTTTAAAAAAAAAATTTAAATATTTATATTTATTAACAAAAATATAAATAAGAAATATTATTATTAATCAATTTTTTTTGTTTAAAAAAATTAAATAAAAATTATAATAATAAATACTGAAATAGTTTTATTAAAAAAAAATGTCTTTATATAAATAAATTGATTATAATTAAGAACCAAGTGGCTCTTTCATGCTAGAAAATATTAGCGAATTTTAAAATACTTCATTTAATTATTAAAAAAAAATGAATTAGAATAATAATTATAGTTAATATTAAACAAATAGAGAAAGATAAGCTGCTAAAATAATATGTGATTTTATTTGGGTATATTTAAAAAAATAAAATCAAAAAAAATATTATATAAACAAAAAAGTAAAAATTTAATAAAAAAAATGAAAAATATTTAATGGTTTAATTTATTAAGCATTGCGCAGTATATATTTAAAAAATATTTCGAGGCTATTAAATCAGAAAAAAATAAAATAATGTTTAAACAAATAAACAATTAAATAAATAATAAGGTAATTATAGACTTAATTAATAGTTAGATAATTAAAAATTCAATTAATAATAATAATAAAGGTTAAATTAATAAAGAAACTAAAGACTAAACTAATAAGGAAATTAAAGATTTAATTAATTATTAAAAGCATATGTTTTAGGTTGGAAAACTAGATAAATTATAAAAGTACCATATATGAAATAAATTGTAGGGAAAATAAAAGATTTAATATGTTTATTATAAGAAAATTATGATGAAGGTATTTATATATATATATATATATATATATATATATATATATATATATTTTAAAAATAATACAAAAAGAATAATAAATTAATGTTGAAAATTAAATCTATTATTTAAAAATTGATTATTTTAATTCTTATAAATCTTTTTTTTTGAATGGAAAATGGTTATATTAATAATAATAATAAAAATAGCCTAAAAGAAATTTTTAAAATGTAATAAAAGAAATAACAAAAAGACAATATGAAGAAAATATAATTAGATATTAAAATTAATCAGAATATAAAAATTAAAATTTAACAGAATTTTAAAATGAATGGGATGATATGCCTATAGGAACTAAGAATATGAAAAAAAATGAAGTTTAATGGGAAAAAGACTCAGAATCTTAAACAAAAAGAAGAAAGTTTTTCAATAAAAAACCAAAAATAATAAAATTTTATAAATAAATGGGATGAAATGCCTATAAGAGTAAAAAATAAGAAAAAAAATGAAGTTTAATGGGAATAGGAAGAATAAGGAGATTAATAATATTAAATAAAAGATGAAAATATTCCCAAAAAAAATAATTTAAATAAATGGGATGAAATGCCAGTAGGAGGAGGTAATATAAATAGAAATTTATAATAATAATGGAACGAATACCCCCCTCCTGAAAATTAATATTCAAATTAAAAACAAAATATAATAAAATAAAATAAAAAGAAGAAAAAAGATGAAGAATTGGAAAAAAAAAGTGGAAATAAAGAATATGAAGAAATAGAAAATGGAGAAAAAGTGAAAAAAGAAAAGAAAAAATATAAAAATTAAATAGAAAATCTATAAAAAAGAACCAAATATAATCCAATAAAAGCCATTTAAGAGGCCAAAAACAAAAAAGAAAATCAAAACTAAAAAAATAACTAAAATGAAGATGAAGATATGAATATTCCTAATGAAGATGAATAAGGAAATTATAAAAAAATAAAATTAAAAAATTAAGAATGAAAATGACAATTAATAAATATAATCAAAATCAAAATCAAAATAATAATAGTAATAATAGCAATAATAGCAATAATAGTAATAATAGTAATAATAGTAATAAATGGAATAATAGTAATAAATTGAATAATTATAATAAATGGAGTAATAAGATTTATAATAAATGGATAATGAAGAAAATAAATAAAAAAAAATTTTTTAAGAAGAAAAAAATAATAAATTCCTTAATAGAAACTTTCCTGGAAAAACATATAGAGTAAAACTAATACTGGAAGATAAGAATTATAATAAAATAAATAATATAAATAATAATAATAAATAGTATAGTAATAATTAATGGAGAGAAATAAATAATTAAAAGTAAAAAAATAAGAATAGTAGTATCTTTATGCTAATAATAATGAATATAATTACAAAGAAGAAGAAGTCGATGAAAAAATTCCTATTAATTAACATTTATTTAAAGCAAGTGATATATTAACAGAATAGAATATTAAAAATAAATAAGGAATGTTTAATTAATAGAATTATTTATAATAATATCCTATTTAGGCTAAACCTTTTACAGAATATTTGCCTAATAAGATAGAAAATAAATATATTTAATAATAATCACCTAAAAATCCTACAGAGTAATAAATAAAATACATATATAAATAATTATATATAATTTAAATGTTTAAAATAATATAGAATTGTAATTAGACCATCCAATTTTTAAAAAATATATAATAATAATTAAAATATTAGTTAATAAAATTATGAGAATATTTAGATACAATTAACAAATAATAATAATATAAATAGTGTTTAAAATGAAAATATTTAATAAAAATATGGAGAATTAGAATAGAAAAAAGTAAATGATTTTTATAATAAATAGAATGAATAATATATATAAAAAAATGAAATTTAAGAATAATAAAAAAGTGAACAAAACAAAGATTCAGGTTAAAATAAAGTAAATATTGATTTAAATTAATATTTATAGTAATAAATTTATATTATTTAATAATAAAAATACTTTAGTATTAATAATAATAATAATAACAAAAATAATAGTAAATTAAAAAGAATTAGGAAATTCAAAAACAAATTAAATAAAATTAATATATTGATTAGTAAGAAGTAATAATAATAATAATAATAATAATAATAATAATAATAATAATAATAATAATAATAATAAATTGGTTTAAACTAATAACTTGATATTTAAAGATTACAATAGTAAAGATAAATATAGTAATAATAATTACTTTAATAATAATAGATTTTGTAGTCTTAAAAATAGGAATAGTAATAATAATAATATTATTAATAATAATAATTATAGCAATAATTTATTTAGTAATAATATAATTAAAATCTATCTAATTAAAATAAATCACCTACTGGTAGAATAAATGCTAACCCTTATAATTAAACAGTTAGTTATTAAGATTTTATTTAAAATTATTCCAATTAATTTTAATAGAATAAAGTAATATTTTTTATTTTTTATTTTTTTGATATTTTTATTTTTTATTTTTATAAAATAAAATTAGTACAATTTATAAAAAGGATAAAAAATGAATTTTTGACTTATGTTTTTATTAATTATATCTATTTTAAAAAATTGTATTATCTTATAATTTATTTATTTATTAATGTATGTTCTTATATATTTTATAATTACATTTCTTTTTATTTTTTTATTATTTTATTAATTTAAAATACATTGATTAATAATTTATCTATAATAATAATTTTTATTTTACATTAGAATTAATATATTTATATATTTTATTAAAAAAAAATCATTTAGTTAAATTACTTAAGTACGCTTTTCTTTATTTAAATTTATGTTCTTCTATTTATTATAACTTTTCGTCTAATTTTTTATATAATTTTTCTAATTCCTATTCTCTATTGTATCTATATATAAAGAAAAAATGTTAGAAATATGCTTATATAAACATATATATCTAAATTTAGAAAAATTATACTTTTTAAAATTTCTTTCTCTACTATTATCAATTGTAACTTTAACAGAATCATAAATTTCAGGCAAAAGCTTTTTAAACAAATATTTTTCTGGATTTAATTTCTAATCAGTAAGACCTATGGACATATTATTTTTCTAAAGACTTAAATTATAAATTTAACTTACACTATCAACTGAATATATAGATGCTTTTGAAAGATTTCCATTTTAAATAATTGAAGGTAATCTAAAATTAATAAAACTCTATTTAGATTTTTTCATAATAGATATTTTTTTAGTATCATTCATTTATTATTTTTAAAAATCATTTTCAAATTAAGGATCATATAAATTTTAAATATTCATATTTTTAAAAATGACTAGAATTCTTTCTTTTTAAATACCTTATCTAGATAAATTTTATAGTCCTGGGTATATTTAAATTAAATTATCACAAATAAGAAATATTTCTAATTTTCCTTTTTAGTTTATGATAAATAATTTATCTCTTTGAATACATGCCAGTCCTTCTTTTTTCCATTTCAATTTTGGGATTTAATCTTATCCAATATTTTATAAAGATTCCACTTTAGCTATTTTGTTCGGAATATTTAAATTATATAATCTTCCGTTTCCTAAACTATCAAATACATAAGCAATACCACACCTACTAATATTTATAGAAGTAATCGAATATGGTATTTTACTTTCGAATAAATTTGATCTTTTTGTCACTTAACCACCTTAACTTAAATCATGTATGAATAATTCACCATTAATTGAGCCTGAAAGTAGTAGCTTTTCTTCGAAAAAAGCTAATGTACATATTTATTATTTATGTCTAGAAAGATAAAATTCATCAATGTTTAAATAATTATTCCATATAAGTATTGAACCATCTTATAAGGCAAAGGCAATGTATTTTTAAGTATCGTTTATTTAAGTTTAGGTTATTTAATAAAGAGTATGGTAGTCTTTTTTTTAAAAAGATGAAGTTAGATTCTAGAATGAAAAAAGAGAAGACTTTTAATAGGAAAGCAAAATTGATTTACAAACTTATTTTTTAGTGCATTTTTTGAATATTTTTTTACTATTTGGTGTATTTATAATATTATCAAGGAAGAAAAAATTAATAAAAATATCCTTTTTTTATATATCTATTTTATAAAAAGTATCTTATAAAGGTTTTTCTAATTTTTATATATTTATTTCTTCGTCTTTTTTTACTTCTGGGAGTTTGTAAATAAATAATTATTAATAGTTTTGTGAAGAAATAGCTAAAAAAGTAGAATTTGAGCTTATTTTGTAATTTTATAAATCAAAAGTAATATTTGTTGGAGGAATAATTTAAAACCAATTTAAAATTTTATTTTCATTTGGAAAAAATGCTAATATATATATTTTATTTTAGGATTATTAAGTAATTGCAATTGTTAATACTTAAGAGAATATGTATGAAGTTTAAATACATATAATGTGGCTTTTAGAAAATTAAGATAGTTCTTCAAATTTTAAAACAGTGGCTTTTTTTTAGTGTCTAAAATAAAAATATTTGATTCCTAATCACCTACTATTATTAGATTAGTATAAATATCAAAATCTTTTGTTTAAATTTAGGTTAAGGATGAAATAGAAAATTCACCTTGAGAATAAGCTATTTATAACTATTCGTCATAATTAGGGTCTTATTCCTTTTTTTAGATTTGGTTAATTTATATATATACTTCTTTTAATATTTCATCTTATAATATTTCATTTATAAATCTATTTAAATTTGTGATATTATATGATTTATATATATAATAAAAAATAAAATATTTGTTATATTTTTTAATATTTAAAAAAAAAATGAAATGGAATAAAAAATAAATTAGTCATATTATATATACTAATAAATAAAAATAATTAAAAATTAATTGAATGAAAATAGTATATTATATAAATTTATATATATATATATATGTATATATATATATATATATATATATATATATATTTAAATATATATATTTTTATTTTTTTATTTTTTTAATATTATATCTTTTTACTTATATGGATTAGGTAAATCATCATTATTATTATCTGGGTTACAATATGACCATTTATTTAAATAATCTTATTCCTATCTTATTATATATTTTTGTGATTTATTTTTTAATTTATCATAGTATTAGTTTATTTTATTTTATTAATAAGTAATTATTTTTTAAGATTAGTTTTAATATTATTATGAATATTTATTTGACATATTTTTTATTTTATTTTATTTTATTATATTATATTTAATTTTTATTTATTTTATATAGTTATTTTTTTTAATATTCAATTGTATTAAATATATATATTACAAACTTTTAATTTTAATATATTTTTTTATTATTTTTCATTTTATTTAAATTTAATTTACTGTTTCTCTGACCTTAAAAATTACTTTATATCATATAAAATCCATGTTTTTTTTTGCATTTATAATTAAAACAAAAGAATATTAAAGAATAATTATTTATACATTTTTACTTATAAAATCAAGTATGGATATTTGAATTTATTCTATTTTAAATAAGAATTTGTTTATAATTAAAAAATTTATAGAGCATATAATAAATATAAATCATTGATTTTTGAAATATATAATAACTTTATAATAAGATAAAAATATATTTAACAATTTAAAATAATTAAAAAATCTAACTGCAGAAATTTAAAAATATATAAAAATATCATTATTAATAAACAAGAAGGTTAATCAATAATAATTGGGAAAAATATATATTAATTTATATTATAATTAATTGATATAAAGTTTTTTATGTTGATTACAAATATTTTTAGATGCATAAGGATAATGAATATTTTATCTTCCGAAAATATGTTAAAATATAATGTGTCTATTATTTATACAAATAAATAAAATTCAAGATTTATCAATTCTAATTTATGTAAATTAAATAATATAGTTTAATTTATTTCAATAAAATTAATTATTTATATAAAAACCAATATTTCGTAAAGTTTTTATATTTCTAATATTATATTTATTCTATGTTTATATAATATAATTATTATTATTATTTATTAAATATATATATATATTTTATATATATTTTAATTATATATAAATTAATAAATATTATATATTATTTTTTTAAAGTTATATATATAATATTAATAAAATAATTTTTAGATATCTATTTATAAAAAATTATTTGTAATATTATTAAATATAAAAAAAAAAAATAATATATTTTGGAAATAATGTATTTTTTATTTATAAATATTTATAATTATGTATTAAATAAAGAATAATTTTTTTTTACTTAATTTAACTCTTAATATATTAAAAGATATATAAAAAAATTTATTTTTACATAAATAAAAATTTATATTAAAAAAATTAATTAATATTCAAATAAAAAGAAATATTTTTATATAAATTACAAATTTAAATAATTATATATAAATAAATAATATAAAAAAAATTAATAATATATATTATAAAAAACTAAATTAATTATAATATATAAATATAAAATATTCTTAATTTAAAATAAATTATATTTATTTATAGATATTTTATTATAGGCATTTTTTAAATATTAAAAATGATATAAATATAAAATATAAATATATATATATTATTATAATATATTTATATTTATAATTTATATATATACATATGTATAAAATGTTTTTTCCTTATATATATATATTTTTTATTAAGGAAAATTAATATAAAAAACAAATTAAAAAAAACTTTATACATTTTTATAAAAATATTCATAACTTAGCTTTAGGATATAAATTATTTATCATATTTTTTTAAACACTTTCAATTAATTTTTCTAAAACCTCAAACTTTTCTTTTTCTTCAATCAATTCTTTCCCAAAAGCTTCATTTTCGCTACATAAGATCACGCTTTTTTACAGCAACTAACAAAACGAAATCAATTATTAATTTCCATCTAATTTTCCCCTATATAATAATCCTTAAATCCATACAAAAATACATGCTATAGCATTTGTATAGATTTCTTTTCCTTACTAAAATTATTATCTAAAATAACTCGAAACTACATATAAAGCCTTTTCTTATTATGCAAATAGTAAATTTGTCGTTAAGCCAGAATTCCCAAATCCTTAAGAGACTAATTATGAGTGAATTTCGCCATCGTATCTTTTGCAAGCCCATACAAATCCTCCTTAAGATTTAAGGGCAAAAATTAACATATCTTGATTGTTTTTGTGTTCGTAGATTATATTTTTTTTAAAAAAAAGCGTTTTGTAGGTTTATTGGTACATGTTTTGGAATATTTGGACAAGTTTTTCATCATATTCAGCATATAAGTCTGCCCTTGTGCTAAAATAGAGTGGAAACTTTATCTCTAGGGCATATTCAAAACAGTCTTTGGCAAATTGGATCATATATTCTTCAGTGTTGTACATAATAAAACCCAATATACTGCCTTTTGTGGATGAAAAATCTTGAATTTTTAAAGATTTTTCGTTTGTGAATTTTAATTCGAGATTTTAAACTTATTTTTCGTCGAAACTTATAAAATCTTGAAATACTTATCTTGCTATTTTTTTATATAATAAGAATACGATTTTTTATTTTTTTAAAGTTTACCAACTATTATTGGATTTTTCCAATTAGGTATTACTTTTTTTATGTTTTTTATTAATATTGGTTGTGCAAATAATGTGCCGTTTAATATATTTCCTATTGTTACATTAGGGCAATCCCAGCCTTTTATTCTTTCAAATTCTCGAGCCATTTATATATCAGCGCCTAATGATGGACATTTTATACCTACTTTATGTTAAACTATACTTAAAGCAGCATCAGTAGTTATTTTATTGTTTGTTTTATCACGTTAGGCGATACTGAGATCGTAATATTTTATTGGGACGTCTAAAAATGGAAATATTAAACGTTTTTTAATTATGTTCCAAACTGATTAACTCATTTATTCGCTATCTAGTTCTACTATAGGATTTTCAACTTTTATTTTTTTTATTTAGTTCATTTTTTTTGTATAAATTATTATTTTTTTATTAATTTATTATTTATAAAATAAGAGAATTTAAAATTTTTATATTATAAATATTTATTTAATATAATCAAAATTTTAATAACTATTATATATTTATATATAATAATTTTATAATTTTTTTTTAATATAGATTTTATATATATTTTTTATTAATAATTTTTTTGATAAAATTATAAATTAATTTATAAATAAATAATAATCAAATATATTTTAAAAATAAATCTATAATTAAATATAATAAAAAATATATAAAAATAAAATATAATAAATAAAAATATTTTTTTTATTTATTTTTAAATTATTTATTTTTTTCTTAAAAAAATATATAAATTTAATTACAAAAAAAAAATTATTAATAAATACAAATTATTTATAGCAAAAAAATAAAAATATATTAAATTTAAATTGCATTTTTTTATAAAAAATTAAAATATTTGATAAATCCTATAAATTAATTTTAATTTAATTAATCAAAAATAAAATATTTATATATATTATAGAAAATATAATTTTTTTTTTTTATTTCAAATATATAAATGCAAAATATTATTATAATAATATTTTTAATAATAAATATATAAATATATATATATATATTATTTTAGGTTAAAATCATCAATTTAATTTTAAAAATATAATATTAAAATTATTGAAGATATATTTATATTATATAATAGATTATTAAAATTTATTAGTAAAAATACTTTATTAATCTAATAAAATTATATATTAAAAGTAAATAAAAACTATTATTTTTATACAAAAAAATAAAATATAAAAAAATACAAAAAAAAAAAAAATTTTAGAAATATTGTAAACAAAAAATATAAATTATAAAAAAAATTAATTAAATTATTTAATAAAAAAAAAACTTATTTATTTATAAATAAAAATTTTAAAAAATAAAAAAAGATATTAAATATATAAAAATTAAAGATAAAATTAATTAATTATATATATATATATAATTTAATAATTATATATTAATAAATATATATTTTAATATATATTATATATATACATATATTTATTTATATATTAATTTTTTTATATTTTTATATTTTATATTTATATAAATGTTTATATTCATTATTTTTATTTAATATATAATCATATATATTAGTAATAATAGAGTAAATATATACTTAAAATTATTTTTATAATTTAAATTTTTTTATTTTTTTCTATATTCTTTATTTTTTATTAAATATTTTTTTATATATAATATTATCGCTTTATAATATATATATTTTATTGTTTTAATTTAAAAATATTTACTCAATTTTTTTTATTTTTTTATATATTACTTATTGTTTTTTTTATAATAATTTAATAATTTTAATCATAAATTTTACATAATTTTTTATTTTATTTGGTTCTTTTTTATAAAAATTATATTATATAAATCTGATTATATTTTTTTATTTAAATTTATAATCTGTAATATTTAAAAAATTTACAAGTATATAATTTATTATCTATTTTAATAATATTTTAATATTACTATTATTATATAAATAATTTTAATTATTAATTTTTTTTAATTCATTATATAAACTATAAATTTTAAAATTAAAAAGAAATCATAATTTTTTTTTTAAATATAACATATATATATATATATTAATTAATTACTTTTTTATTATAATATATTTTTTTTAAAAATTCATACTAATTACTTAATAAATTTACAATTATTTTGCTCAAAATTTATATAATTTCTATAAATTTCATTATTATTATTCATTTCTTAAGCTACTGATATAACACTATCATACTCTTATTTCTTGAACTCACAAATCCATTATTTAAGTTAAATTTCTTCATTATAAACAATATTTTACGCCTATTTATAATAACTTTACTTTTTTTCATTAATCAATTTGTTAAAGTCTAACTGTGTAATAATAAGAGGCCTTATACTCAAAAAATTAAAAACTGAAATTCCTAATGACATTGTACTGGTAATAATTGTAAGAATAGTATTATAATTGACACTTTCTTAAAAACTATAGAAAAAAAAGACTAACCCTAAAATAAGTTGTGGTAAATCCTCAAACGAAAATCTCATGAAAGCATTAAGAATTTTATTAGAAATAGACTTCCCAGCCAGATTTTAAAAAAAGTATTTCATGAATCTATTATTAGGAATCATTGATATATTAAAAGGTGCGACAAAGTCTAAAACATCTCCCAAAGCCACACATTCTAAAAGCATTGAAATTTCATAAAATTAATTTATATAATGAGTAGAAAAAAGTCTACCCTTTTATTTATAATAGTTAAAAAAAACACTAAAAAACTTCAAAAGATTACACGTCATATTAAAAGCAATTATAATTAAAAGTAAAGTTGCCAAAAAGTTGTATTTACAATGATAAACGACAATAACAAAACATAAGTCATTATAATTGTCATATTTACTCAATTAGCTTTAAACAAAAGAAACTAAATAAAATATTTCTTTTTTCCCTTTTAATTTATATTTTATTTCATTAATAAACATCGTTAATTTACTATAAACCTTATTCTAGTCATATGATTTATCCTCCATAGGATCTGGGAGCATATAACCTATAATAGAGGTTACCCTAACAAACAATTTCAGTTCTAAAACAGCCGAAATAAAAGCAAAAATAAAATAAATTGCATGTGAATAACTACTAACTCCTGTTTTACAAATGTTTTGTTCTTGCCTAATAGTGATATAATAGGGCACAAAAACTAATATTAAATAATATAAAATGGTCATAAAAACCATCGTAATATAAAAATTTTGGCTATTTTTTAATTCTTCATTTAGCTTTGTGGTATCTTGGTTAAATTAAAAATTAGGTACGTCTATAACGAAAAAAGATAAAAATTTATACACTGTGGCTTTTAAAATTCTGCCTAAACAATTACTTGGTTTATAATTATAATATAAATGTTCTCTCCAGGCAAATGCAATTCCTACATTTGCCACAGAGTTTATATCATAGCTCATATTTACAGATTATATGTTATATGAATTATATAGTATTGAATATAAGGCTTTCCAACATGATAATGTTATTGCTTATTAAAATTCTATCATTTTTGGAGGAAGTAATTTTACGAAATTTATTAAATAAACTTCACCACCTTATTCCATTATATCTATATATGCATATTATTATTTTTAATTTTTATTATATTATTTTTTACTTTTTTAGAAACTATTAGATAATACATAGTCAAAATAGATTTAGTTAACGTCTGTATTTTCAAATTTTTAATAAACTTCTTTTAAAAAAGTATATGTTAAAGGTTCACAATCACAATCATAAGAATTATTTAACATATAAATGTTTTTATATCTATTTATTAAATAATCATAATTATAATGATTAAATAAAATCCTATAGGGATAAGGTTCCATTTCTTGTTTTTCGAAACTATAAGAGAAAATTTTTGTTAAATGAATTAATCCTTAGGAAGTAAAATACATTGAAAACTTTTTTTTTCAGTTATTAATTTTAAAAACATTTCATTTAATATTTAAGGATTAAATATTCCTAGATTATAAATAACTTAATTTGTCAGAATATTTCTTTATATTTTAATATTTTTATATTCCATAAAGTATTTATTTAGTTTATTTATTGCAGATGATAGTTTTTTGGGAAGTTCATCTAAAATGAAATATTTATTATCTAATATATTCATTTATAATGTAAATTTTTTTTAATATTTTTTTTATTCTTATTAAATGTATATGTTTTATATTACATTTTCGAAATCTTAATTTTCACATTTTATTACTTTTAATGATTTTTAGAAATTGTTTAAATTTTTTTTTTTCTTTTTTTTTCTTTTTATTTTTTTTTTAATTTTTTTTTAATATACTTTTGTTATTGTTTATAAATAAGATTAGTAAGTCATTTTTTAAACTATTATTTTTATATCGTTATGGTTTAGACCATTTTTATCAATTAAAACAGATTAAATATTTTTAAAACTACTTTATAAATTTTAAAATAAGGTTATATATCCTTGTATATTGATATTTTTATTGTTTGAGATATTTAATTTTTTAAAATGCTTTAAATTTGTTGACGTTTTCATTAAAATTTTAATAGTTTCATTATTAAAATTACAATCAATCATATTTAAAGTTTCTAATTTACTTATTAATATTAATTTTTTAATTTCAACTTTTATATTTGTATAAAAAAAATATTTTTTACTAAAAATTAGATATTATTAAAAAAAATGAAGTCCATACATTATTTGTTATTTAATTATTATAACTAATATTTATTTTCTTAATTTACCAATTTACATTCTTTACATTATTATATTCTTGAATTTATTGCAATTGATCATCTTGCAAGTCACAAAGACTAATACTTAAATAATTCAAATATTTAAGTAAAGAAAATAACTTAAAAACAAAATTCCATCCTCTGGTATTAATTTTATTATTACCAGTTAAATTTATTTTCTTAATACAATTAATAGATTAAGAACTGGAATTAGAAAGTGAATTATAAAGATGCTATTATTTTAAAATATATGTATTAATATACAAATATATAAATATACAAATATATAAATGTATGAATATAAAAATATATAAATATTTATATTTATATTTTATATTTAAATATATAAATATGTAATAATAATTTTGTATTTTTATATATTTAATATTTTTATCAAATTATATTTTACTTTGCATGTCTATTCTCTAAAATTACAAAATTCAAATCCTAAATTTTATACAATAATGCATTTAGAAATTGCATTAAAAATTTTAACCAGACATCATCAGTAATTTTGTAAGAACCAAAAAGTTAGATACTTATCAAACTTTCTGTAAAGTTAATGTTTTTTTCTATTTCTTAAATAAAATAGTATACTTTATCATTGTTTAAACCACAATGTTATAATTAAAAATAACTTAAACATTCTAAATTTTTTATATTTTAGAATAACTTTTTATAGCATGTTTCTGATATTTTCGGGTTTTTTGATAAATCTAATTACAATAAGTATTTTTGTAATTCACTTTAATTTAAACAATTGAAAAATGCTTAAAGCTTCTATTCATTTAATTAACAGTTTTCTAAAGATAAATACTATAAATGTGTATCTGCTAAAATCATAAAAAATAATTAAAGACTAATCTAACTCATTTTTGAATTACTTCCTATATCAAGTGCTTTAATATTTTTGATTAAATTAACAGAATTTTTAAATTAATTTGCTATAATTTTAATCTTTTATAATATTTTGTTTTTTTTTAAAAAAATAATGTTATTATAAAAACTTACAATTTCATCATTTAATTAACAATCGTTAAAATATAATTTTTAAATATCTTGAAAATTTCCTATGAACTCAATAAATTATTTCCAACAATTCTTTGATATTTTTTAATTTCCACTAATATTTAAAGACTATAAGCATTATTAGATTGGCTAGACTTAGACTTATATTTTTTAATTATTATTTTATATAGCATTCATAATAGCCTCTATTTTGGCGTCATTTAATTAACACTTCTTCATTGAAAGTTCATTTAAATACTAATATAAAGATAATTATTTAAATAAATAATAAAATCCAGAAGGTTATATTCTTGTGTTATAATCAATGCTTATTTTTTATAGTTGTTAACTAAGATTTACACGTTACAACAAATTTATATTTATTTATTCACATAATGAAGTTAAATTAGAATTTTAAAGCGATTATTTTGCTTAAACTTCTCGACCAGTAAGTACTTAAAGTAAATTTTGAAAACCCTTTTCACCTAACTGAATATATAAAATTATTAATATATATATATTAATATATTTATTTTTATATGATATATTTATAAATATATATATATATATATATATATATTATTAATATATTTTTATATAAATATAATATTTTTTAATAATACTTTTTCTTATCCAGTTAATATTATACTTTTTAGAGTTTTTTTAAGCAAAAAATCTTCACCACCGTTATTATTTTGTGAATTAAGAATTTATGATATTTCTATCATTTTAATATCATCTAAAAAACAAAAACTAAGATCTATTTTCGCTAATTTTTTGCATTTAACAAGTATAGAAAATAAAATTTTCCATCCTTCTACTGTAAAATATCCATTTCCATATAAATCTAAATCTTATAGTGAATTTAATATTTAAGATTAATCAAGAATTTTATACATGTTTTTTATTTTTTAATCATCTAATTTACATGATTAAACGGATAAATGTGATATGTTCTAAAATAAACCAATTATTTACCAAAAAGAATTCCATCCATAACTTGTTAAGGCAAAATTACTTTTAAAAACTAATTTTTCTAAACTCTAAACTAAATAATTTTCCTAAAATATTTAATTATTTTTATTTTAAGAATTATAATTATTTTAAAAAGACTCCAAAATAAAATCTATTTCAGAATCAAAATAAATACTTTCGGTTAAATCCAAAAATTTAATTCTCTTAAATTACTTTAAAACCAAACTTAAATATTCCCAACCTTTTCCAATAGTAAAATTATTAGATAAAATTAGCTCTTCCAAACTTTCAAATAAAAAGCATTTTCCATTTATTTTTTCATAAATTTTCTTGCAGATTTTCTCGTCTAAACAGCACTTACTTAAGTCCAAAAACCTCATTATTTTGCTATCTTTTAGTATATTAAATATTTCACCCCATTCATATTCCCCTAGTTCGCTGTTTTCAGACAAATTTAAAACCTATAATTACTCGAAAAGTGAATTAGCAGACTACAAAGCATTAACAAGTGGTAAAAAATTAGCTTTATTCAACTAAATACATTATAAATGGATACTTTTTAATTATTTAAACTTCATTATAGCACTGGTAAATAATATATGGGCCTCCTCTGAACATATAGGATTCCCGGAAATATTTATATGTGTAATGTATTGGTTAACTTAAACATCTAGTCCTAGAAGAATTTTTGAAATAGCCATTATTTTTGCATCGTTTAAATTGCAATTTTAAATTTCAAGCTTTTCAAGATTTTTTGAAGATTAAATCTAATTAAAAATTAGTTCCCATATTTCTATAGGAATTTCGGGATTTTAAGATATGTTCAAATGCTTAATTTTACCAAAAAATCCAATTTAATAATTTTCTAAAAAAACGGAAATTTTATTAAAAGAAATGTCAATTTTTTCGAATTATTTGAATGAAACAAGCCACTAAAAAAGCCCCTAATACCCTTTTTATTAAATATTAGGATTGGAGTTAATTTCTAGTGTTTTTAAACTATTTTTCAATTCAAATTCTTATACATCTTGTGTAGAAAAAGTATCATTATTATTAATAAATTTGAGTATTTTGGCGTCATTTAGTTCACAGTTATTCATTTTAAGCACAAAAAGACTTTAAAACTATTTTAAATACTTCCCCAATGTATAAAAGCCTTCTTCGCCAATTTTCTCATTCTAAGAAATATCTAAATGAGTTAAATAATATTTCAATTTGTTTTTTTTATTGAATGAATTTTTCAAACTTTCGAAATGTAAATTTCCTAAATTGCATCCTTAAAAAACCAATTTTTCCGATGAAATTCCTTAAAAAATCAAGCCAAAAGAATGCGCATTAATCACTGAAAAGCTCAAATTAAGCTTCTAAATATGAAAATTTCTACTCTTAACAGTCTAGGCAAACGAATCTACTATAAATTCCTTTAAATTCTACAAATATAAATGCCTAATAGAATGACAAGAAGTAATTTCCCTCCACAATCTTTACAAAAGGTAAATATTTTTAACCAAAAGGTACGAAAAGTCCAATTTAACGACCCTATTTACCTAATCTTATGGAAGTAATGTATCTAAGATGACTTCAAGGGATTTTTCTTGCCTTTTATCAGTTTCTATAATGGTTTATTTTAAACATTTAGAACATGAGAGTCTAAAAAACTACACTGGTTAATATATATTCTATTCATGTCCGCGCGGATTTATACTTATTACTCCTTTTGTTTTATCTATTTAGGAGGGTTCCACTAAAGTGAGTTTATCTTTGATTTTTTCAATGAATTTTTCCTTGAAAACTCCAAAGTTGTTACTTATGTAGAGTGTAAGGAAGCTGTTTTGAATTTAATTTAACATTATTTCATTGTTTCCAAATAAAAAATAATTTAAATCTATATCAGATAAATTGTTATCGCAAAAAATTATACGTAATTGATTTTTTTACATAAATAATATATGACCTTTTAATACTTTTAGATGATGTTTAGTTAATTTACTTTAATAAAAACATATTGTTGTTATCCTGGATATCATACGCATACATTATTCTAGTTAAAACCACATGTCTATTTTAAAATAACCTTGGAAGTTATTTATTTTAATCGCTATGTCTTTTCGATAATCTTTTAAGTTTTTTAGTTCCTCTAATTTATGATGGAAATCTTTTGTTGGATCAATTGAAAAATCTAATTCGGCTTTTTTTTATTTTATAGTTATTATTTATGATTTATATTTTTTTATTTTACAATATAAATATTCAAAGTTTCTAATTGAATTTTTATGCTTTTTTTTAATATTTCGAGGCGTTGTATATGCTTCTTTAGTATTTTAATAACAAAATGTTAGCATAAATTTATAGTTGATTTTTATTATTTTTATAAGTATATTTATATATATATATAATGTTTGTTTTTTTTATTTTTTTTATAAAATTAAGTAATGTTATATTTGTAAAATTTAAATTATTTTTTTTTTTTTAAATATATTTATTTACAAGTATTAAATTATATTTTTAATTAATGATTAAATTTAAAATAACTATTAATATTTATATATTTATATATATCAATATATATATATATATATTTAAATATTTTTTTTTTTCTTTTTATATAACTATCTTTTTATTTATTTTAATTATTTTAAATACAATGTATTTTTAATTTACGAAAATATTAATTTTCTAAATAATTCAATCAATATTTTATATATTCTATAGCATGTTTTTTGGACTTTTTATATAATAAATATACTAATTTTTGAAAATTTAAAGTTATTCCAATTATTATTTATAAAATTAAACGAATTTTCTACATAAACTATAAAATTATTTTTTTAATTGAGACACTTATTTAATTCATTATCTACTCATGTTTAAAACAACTTTGTTTAGTTTTTATATAAAATAAATTTTTAGCAATGTTTTATGTGCATATTTCTCTTCCATAAAATGGGTATTATTGGTATCTTACAAATAATCTTATACAATAAATATATTAGGTTTTATTTTTACGTTTCAAGTTATTATATAATAATTATTTAGATTATTACAGTTAAAGTTTTTTTTGATTCACATCAAATTATATACAGTAGAATAAAAATTGTAAAAAATAATAAAAATTAAAAGATAATATTTAATTTTTATATTTAATATAAAATTATAATAATAATTACTTAAAAAAATAATATTTATTTTTATAAATAATAAATATAAAATTATTTGAGTATAAATTAAACAAAATGTATATAATATTTAGTAATAATAAAAATTAAATAAAAAATACTAAGATATATTTTATCAGTATTATATAATTAAAAAATAAATAATTGTTTTATTAACTATTTAAATATTTATAATAAAAAATCTTATTTTTTTAAAATAATTGAAAATATCAATATAATTTTTATTTTTTATATTAATACAATTATATTTTAGAAAATTTATATTAGATTATTTTTAAAAAAAAAATGGATAATAATACAATATTTTAATATTTTATAATTCCTATAAAAAATATAGAATTAAATATAAAATGAGATAAAATTATAATTTATAAAATATTTATGTTTTAAAAAAAATTTAAACTAATAATGAATTTTCATAATAAATATAAAAATATAAATATATATATATATATATATATATATATATATATTATTATTATACAAATACAGATCTTTATCAATTTTTTTTTTTTTTATATATTTAAAGAATTTATTTTTTTAATAATAATAATTATAAGAGTTAATAAATAAGTATTTTAAAATTTATTTAAAATATAATATTAAATAACTTTTTATATAATTAAAAGAAATATTATTTTAGTATTAGTATTATATATTTTTTTTTTTTGCAATATATTTCTATCAGTTTACATTTAAAGAATCTATTTTATAATTTTAATTATTATTTAAACTTTTATTTATCATAAATATTAAAATTAATATATTTTTTTCTAATAAACTGAAAATAAAAATTATATATATAAAAATTTTAGTTTTTTTTTACAATTATTTTTTTAAAAGAGCATATTTCTGTTTTTTTTATTATTTTTCCTTTTAATAAAAAAAATAATTTGTTTTATTTTTATTTTTTTAAATCAATTATAATATATTGATTTTTTTGATTAAAAAATAAAAAATAATTATGAATGAAATTAGTTCAAAAACAAATAGTTTTTAATAGTTAAACATAAGCATTTCAGGATAAAATATATCATATAATGAATTAAATTAAACAACAAAATAAATTGCAAATACAAATAATAATTTGAATAATAAGTCATACAATTATTTTTTATAAGATTAGGAAATTCCATCAGTTTAAAAAAAAGATACAATTAATTAGATGAAGATGAAATGAAATTGTCTGATGAAATTTCAATTGACCATTAAAATAATGTATATTAAAAGCTTTAAGAAAGTAAAATTGGATTTGCAAGAAAAAAAACAATTTAAAAGAAAATATTGATAAAATTTATGATAGTCTTGATGAGAAAGCCTAATTATAAACATAATTTAAAAGCCTTATTAGAAATTAAAAAAACAAAATATTTCTGTTTAAAATACTTAAGGATATCTTGCAAAATTTATTTATTTTAATAAGTAAAAGAATATAATTGAATTAAATTATGAATAAGTAAAAAATTAGAATTTATTTATTTTTTGTTTTTTTTATTTCATTTTTTTTTAATTGAATTTTTAATTTATATATATATTTTTTTTTTTCAAAAACATCGTTAAATTTTTCAATTATATATTTATTACAAAATATCTATAAAATAAATAAAAAAAAGATATTTAAATAAAATGAAGAATGTTTGCATGTGGGATTTATATCATTTATAAGAACTGAGAAAACAAAGAATAATATGTTTTTTGAGTTTATTTAATAAAATAATTAAGTAAAACATTATATGTGTATATAGATATATACATATTATAATAATATTAAAAAATAAAATAAAAAGTTATTTAATGAAAATGAGAATTTAGAAGGAATTAATATTTGGAGCTCTCCTATATAAAATTAAGATACTGAAATATATTTAATAGGTTTATAATTATTTATTTATTTATTTTTTTAAAAAAAAAATTTTAGATAAAAATTTATTAAAAATTATAAATAAATAGATGCATATATAAATTAAGATTTACCAAAATTAATTTAAGAAGAATTATTTTTTATAATTTGTTTAATATCAAATACACTAATAATAGAAACAAAATAATCAGAAAATTTAGAGTTCGAAAACTTTATAAATCTATACGATATTCTTAATATTTAGAATTATTTTGAATTTTAAAGTTTAGAATAAAAGGAACATATAATTCATTTAATGCCAAAACTTTAAATGATTTTAACAGAAAGCACATATGAATTATAAAAGAAAGGTAAATAAATAAGTGGCTAATAATATTTAGAATAATTTTTATTTGACGAGTCGACATATTAAACTGCTAATATGATTCAAAAAAAGCTTTTGAGAAGAATAATAAAATACTTTAAAAAACGGGAACTAGAAATTATATCTTAAAAAATAAAACAAAAAGAAAAATTCGAAATTGAAAAGGATTTACTTTTGAAAAGATTAATTAAAAAATGTGAAATAAAATAATTTAAAGGTCTATCTTTTTCCAAAAACATGATTATCGAATATGTAAAATCATTCATAGAAGATGCAAATTCTAATGATAAATTTTAGCTTTATAAATCCTTTAGTATTTTATTAGAAAACGAATTTATTTCAGTTTATCATAAATGTGTAGATTAATATAAATAAGTAATGTAAAATTAACTTTGGAATAAATCATTTATTAGTTTGGAAAAAATAAATGAATGCTTTTAAATAGCTAGATAGGAAGTTTATCTTATATTTTTTAAATTAAAAAAACATGATATTGAGGTTGCTCATACATTATTTAAGTAGTATTTATAATATTTGAAAAAATTTATTTAAGATATGGAGGAGAATTTCAATTAAATTAATAGTGAAGAGAGTTTTGCATATATAAGGGATATTATTAATGAAAAAATAGAAAGTAATATTAGAAAAGAGGATATTAATTTAATTAAGTAAAAATTTGATGAAATTCTTAATGAAGTTAAAGTTTTGTGTGTTGGTTAGTAGAATAATTATGTATAGATGTATGGTATATTTATTACTTAAATATAGAAATTTTAAATGGATATTTTAGATAAATAAATTTCAACTTCGAGAAATTAATAAAATTAATTAGTTAGAGAATAAAAGGCAATTAATAGTGGATTGTAAAAATAAGAGAATAATTTAAATGAATAAATGAAGAAAATCAAAAAAGAAAATGATTCTAATGGCAAAGATAGGGATTAATAAAAAATAGAATTCGATTAATTGTATAAAAAATAATAAAAATAATTACAAGAATATAAATTATTATAAAATGAGATTGCTTTTTATAAATAATAATAAAAAAAATATGAAACAGCAATGAAATGATATTTTTTTTAAATATGTATATAAATATATTATTATTAAAATTTTTATTAATTTTTAAATTTTTTTTTTAAAAAATTAAATTATTTTCAAGTTTATTTATTTTTAAAATAATTTATATATTTTTAACGTAAAAAAAATAAAAACTGATATGGAGCTTTTATCAGATCCACAAAAAGATAGATAAGTTGTTAAAGTAAAGCCTCCTCCCCACCGTCATTTATCAGATATGCTTATGTGGAAAAAAAGTATATTTACAAATAATTTTAAAATATGTATATATTTTAAAAGATGGAAAACCTGATTGGAAATTAATAAAAGATCATTTATCAAAAGAAGGAAGAATACTAAAAGAAAATTTTATAAAATTAATATAAGATTTTAGTAAAATAATAAGTAAAAAATATATTTTTTAAAGTTTTTAAAAGTTATAAATATGTATATAAAAAATAAGAAAATGAACCTAACATAATATAATTAAGCGATCCAGTTGTAGTAGTAGGAGACATTCATGGGTTTAACTAAATAAAAAATTAATTTAAAATTAAAAAATAAAAGTTAATTTTACGATCTTTTAAAAATTATAGAAGTAGGAGGTAGTCCAACATCAACAAAATATATATTTTTAGGAGATTTTGTTGATAGAGGACAATTTTCTATTGAATGCTTGATCTTATTATACGCAATTAAAGTAATTGTTATTTATAAATATTTTTAATTATATATGAGAATTATTAGAATTTAAGTTAAACTTTTAATAAACATTATTTATGTTAAGAGGAAATCACGAATCGAGATAAATGACTACATATTTTAATTTTAGAAGTGAATGTAAAAATAATAAATAATCAAAATATTTATATATTTAAAATTTTTTTAAAAAAAAATAATATATATATTTAAAATTAATAAAATATAAAGGTTTAAGCAAATATGATTAAGAAATATATGATTTGATTATGGATTCATTTGATTTATTACCTTTATCATGTATTATAAACGGGAAATTTTTAGCTTTGCATGGTGGTATATCTCCTGATCTAATAACTGTAATAAATATATATAAATATAAATATAAATATAAATATAAATATAAATATATATATATATATATATATATTTATATATATATATATATATTATAATTATTTAATTACAAAAGCTAGATGACCTTAAAAAAATTGATAGGTTCAAAGAACCACCAAAATATGGTATTTTTTGTGACCTTTTATGGAGTGATCCTGTAGATAATGATAGAGGAATATGCGAAAGCATTTATAAATTTAACGAAGTGCGTGGTTGTTCATATTTTTATGGAGCATAGGCAGTAAAAAGGTTCCTTTAAGAAAATAATTTAATATCTCTGATAAGAGCACATGAAGCATAATTAGAAGGATATAAAGTATTTTATTTATAAGTAAAAAAATATATATTAATAAAGATGCATAAATGGGA
This sequence comes from Ichthyophthirius multifiliis, assembly GCF_000220395.1. Lineage (NCBI taxonomy): Eukaryota > Ciliophora > Oligohymenophorea > Hymenostomatida > Ichthyophthirius > Ichthyophthirius multifiliis. Next base: position 50,560 of record NW_004085903.1, read on the forward strand.
TGAAAGCGATTTTCCTATTGTTATAACTATTTTTAGTGCACCAAATTATTGTGATGTATATAATAATAAAGGTGCAATAATAAAATTCGACAATAATACATTAAATATTTAATAATATAATTATACTGATCATCCTTATCTTTTGCCTAATTTTATGGATGTTTTTAGTTGGAGTATTCCTTTTGTTCTTGAAAAAGTATCCGAAATGTTATATTATATTGCTAGACCGAATGAATCAGAAGAATATATTTAAGAAGAAGATATATAATTAAATGAAAAAGAACTACTTTTCTTAAAAAACTTTAAGTTTTAAACAGACGATAGGCAAAATAACAACAATCAAAATAATAATAATGAGTATGAAGATTCTAATAAAAGCTTTAAGAATGAAAGTAAAAAAATAGAAAATATATTTAATTTTTTTATATCAAAATAAAGAAAGTAAAATTATAAGAAATAAAGTAAAGTTTATTTCTAAAATGGTAAATATTCAAAAATTATTAAGAGAAAAAGATTAAAATATATAACTTTTGAAAACATAATATCCTGATAATAAAATGCCAGCTGGTTTGTTACAAGAAAGTGGTAGTAATGGAATTGAAGATAGTATAATTTTAAAATATATTATTTTTATTTTTATTTTTAAAAAAGGACTTTAATAATTTGTTGCGGCGTAAATTGCTGATAAAATAAATGAAAAAAGACCAGAATTTGGGCCTTATATAGTATATTAAGATTGCATTAAACCTATAAAATGATTAATAAATAAGATCATTTTAAAAATAATTTATTTATATATATATATATATATATATATTATTATATATATTATAATTAATATGTGTATATAATTAATTATATATATTATATATTATAATTAAA
>NW_004085903.1:51462-95865 GCF_000220395.1 Ichthyophthirius multifiliis
TTAATATATATATATATATTTATTTATTTATATATTAATATATATTTAATTTTTATATATAACAATAAAATATCTTAATTTTAAATTAAGTAATAATATTTTTTTTTATTTAATAATTAATCATTATATTTAAACTGTATATTTAATTATTAAAATATTTTTTTTTATTTTTTTTTATTTAAAAATAAAACAAAAATTTAATTAAGTTAAAAATAAATAAAGATTTAAATTATGAATTCAAAACAATGTAGAACTTAAAGTATTATAAGCGATAATATTAATAGTTTCTCATAATCTCCCAACAAAATGAATGGTTCAATAAAAACATTTTAGATTATATAGAATTTAAAAGAAATTTAAAATTAAAATTAAAGTAAGATTAATGAATTAAATGATATCACTTCTTCTATATTATAAAAAAGTTAAAGTTATAAAAACTTAACTAAGGAAACTCTAAAGTTAAAAAAAAAATCCAAATTTATAAAATCTATTAGTAAAGGAGAAGGTTTTCTTCCTTAATATTTTTATAATTTAGAAAAATCTTAAGCAAGAAGTAATTTATAAATAATTTTATAAATTTATATATATAAATATATAAAATTTAAATTTAAAATAAAAATAACAAAAATTAAGGCTGTTAAGAAATTGATAATGAAATACTTTATTGGGATGAATTGAAATTGAAAACAATATTTTTTACATTAGTATAAGAATTTGTAACTTCGAATTTTTTCTTATTAAGTTTTGGATTTTATTAAGGAGGAATTATATATTCAAACATATTTTTACTTGCTTCTTATTTCTTAACTGCTTATCCTATGATAGTTTTGATAAATTTAAAAAGAATAACGAATTTAACTCTTAGGGAATTAATGTATTTATAATTTGGTTATTGCGGATTAAAATTAATAGATACGTGTGTATTTTTCACTCATGTATTTATTTTGTTCAAAAAAAAAAAAAATATGTTTTCAAAAATAAAAAAAAAAATAGTTTTCTGATATTTATTCATATATATAAGCTTTGAGTATTATGATTTATAAATTTTTATTTTTTTTTGAGTATGAAATAACTAATAATCAAAGTTTTTGGATTTAAATAATTTTTTTTTATCCAATTGTTTGTATTCCAAAATTGGTTAGAAATTAATAATTAAAGGATATATGTGATAAATTAATGTTTTTAGGATTTATACTAACTTTTTATTTCGATATATAAGCCATTAAATAATTAGAAAAATTCGAAATAAATAGTATTCTAGTTGGCACAAATAGAATAGAATCTGCAATGTAAATATTCAGTAGCTTTGAAGAGTCAATAACTGTTTATGAAATATATGTAAAAAAACAACAAAAATAAAATAAAATAAATAAATAGAGAGATTAATTTACAGAAACATAAACTAAATAGTTCAAAAAATATATATGGTTATCTCATTTTTGTATATATTTACTTTCGTTTTTTCTCGGAAACTTAACATTGATTGCTTTTGGATAATAAATAAAAAAAAATATAATGGATTAATTTGATAATAATTTGTTTCTAGTTCTAATTGGATAAGTTTTTTATATTTTGGCAGCTGTTCCTTCATATGCACATTTATTTTCACCACTAAATGTTTTATATAAAGATTAACTTGATTTATATAAAGAAAGCAATAAATTAGCCCTCTTTAAACTTAAAAGCTTAAAATCATTACCTGTGTATGATTTGCCTAAATTTAATGAAGTTAATTAGGCAACCTGGTTTAAACTTTGCTATTATCATAGTGTTTCTTTGGAAGAAGAAATGCAAAAAATAAATAAAGATACTATTAATGTAAATAATAATAAATATTTACTTTTGAATGTTATTAATTTTATTAGTGTGATTTTAAGTGTTTATTTTGGGATGTTAACTTCTAAAGAAGCTAATATTATATTTAATATTATTTAGATTTTTTTTAAAACTCCTATTGCTATTATTTTTCCGTGTCTTTTAAATTTGATTTATAATAATCTTTCTAAAATGGAATATTTATTGAATATTTTATTTATTATTTTTGGGATTTGTTTATCTGGATTAGTTTTTACTTATATTTGATTATAGAAAATATTTAAATAACTTATTGTATTAATTTTAAACATAGAGAAATTAAATATAAATTTTTTAGTTAGAAAAATAAAAATTGTTTATATTTTATATATATATATATTTAATTAAGAATATTGTGTTTTATTAAAAATTATATTTTTATATAAAAAATCAAACTTTTAAAATTAAAACCAATATAAATGATTCATAAAAATATAATTTTTATGAAATTATGGAGTATATATTACGTAATTTTTATAAAAAATATGATAATAATATATTGAAAAAAGAAATTTTAATTTATTAAAAAAGAAAAGAAAAATTGCTTAAAGAAAATATAAAATTAAAAAATAAAATATTAAAATTATAAAAATTATATAAAACAAGAAAAAAATGATAAATAGATTAAACAATCTATTTAAAACTCAAATAAAATTATAAAAACTCAATCAATATTATTTTTCAAATCATCGTGAATAAATGAGCTATGACGTTCTAATAGTAGGAGGAGGTCCAGCTGGTCTTTCCGCAGCCATAAGACTAAAGCAATTAGAGCTAGAATACAATCACCCAATATCAGTATGTTTAATAGAAAAAGGTTCACAAATAGGTTCTCATATTTTATCAGGAAATTGTTTTGAGCCCAATGCATTAGATGAGTTATTGCCTGGATGGCGTGGTATGGAAAATGTAAAAAAACTATAAATATATTATAAAAATAAAATATATACATATATAAAAATAAACAGAGACCACCAGTAAATACTAGGGTTGTTCATGATAAATTTATGATTTTATTTGATTAAGAAAAAAGTATTGAAATTCCGAATTTTCTTCTTCCTTCAACTCTCCATAACCATAATAATTATATAATTTCTCTAGGCGAACTTTGTGTTTGGTTAGGTGAATATGCCACTAATTTAGGAGTCGATATTTTCCCCGGAACAGCCGGTGCAGAACTTTTGTATAATGAAAAAGGAGCAGTAATAGGTGTAGCCACAAAAGATATGGGAATAAGTAAAGAAGGAATAAAAAAGGAAAATTACACACCTGGAATAGAACTATTGGCGAAATAAACTATTTTTTCCGAAGGCTGTAGAGGTTCTTTAACAGAAGAAATCGCACAAAAATTTAATTTGAGGGAAAATAGTGACTCTTAGATTTATGGAATCGGTTTAAAAGAAGTGTGGGAAGTTCCCACAGAAAAATTTTAAAGCGGGCTTGTTTAGCATACAGTAGGGTGGCCTTTAGATAAATACACTTATGGAGGATCTTTTTTATATCACAAAGATCCTAATTAAATACATATAGGTTATGTAATAGGATTATAATATTAAAACCCTAATTTAAATCCTTATGAGGAATTCCAAAGGTTCAAAACACATAAATAAATTAGAGAAATGTTAAAAGGAGGTACTTGTATTAGTTATGGAGCAAGGGCAATTAACGCAGGAGGGTATTTTTCTATTCCAAAGTTAAGCTTTCCAGGAGGAGTTTTAATAGGATGTGGGGCTGGGTTTTTAAATGTGGCTAAAATTAAAGGAACTCACAATGCTATGAAGTCAGGGATGGTTGCGGGTGAGAATATATATAAAAGCATTGCTTTAGAGGACTGTTAGTAAGGTTTGGAAATAAAAAATTATCAAAAAGATATGGAAAATTCATGGGTTTATAAAGAGTTATATGATTTTAGGAATACCAAAAATGCTTTTAAGTATGGACTTTATCCAGGATTGGCTTTAAATGGATTTTAGTGCAATATTACGAAAGGTAAAGAACCGTGGAATTTGAGAAATAAAATTAAAGATAGCGAATAGTTTAAGGAAAATTAAAAGCCTATTCATTATCCAAAAAAAGACGGGGTTTTAACTTTTGATTTGTTGGAAAATCTTACAAGAAGGTACTTATAATTGTTTAATTATATATTATTTATGAATTTTTTTGTATAAGTATATATTTATTTTATGTTTTTATTAATATATAAAATATAAATAGTGGAACTTATCATGATCATGATTAACCGTCTCATTTAAAAATTAAGAAAGGTAAAGAAGATGTAGCCATTGAAAAGTCTCTTAAAAAGTATGGAGGACCTGAAAGTAAATTTTGCCCTGCAGGTGTTTATGAGTTTGTTTAAGATGAAAAAGGTGAACCCAAATTATAAATAAATGCTTAAAATTGTATTCATTGTAAAACATGCTCTATAAAAGTATAACTATTTGTTTTTTTATATTTAAATACTTAATTTATTATAAATAGATGGTTGAAGAATATATTAATTGGACGATACCTGAAGGTAGTGGCGGACCTAATTAGTAAATTATTTTTATATATTTATATTTTTTTATTTTTTTAATAGTAATGGAATGTGAATAATATTTAAGTTGTATTTTTATTATTAAAATATTATTTTAAATAAAAAAACAAAATATTATATTATATCTCATATATATATCAATAATTTATTTTAAATAAAAATCAAAATATATATATATAAAATTTAACTCATTATTAAAAAAAAACAAAGTTAAAAAATTAAAAAATAAAGTCAATATATAAAATAAGTAATATATAATTAATAATATATCCCAATATATAAAATAATAAACATCTATAGATTTATATTAAAATATAATAGAAAATTATTAGTTTTTAAACAAATATACTAATAATAATTTAGATTAAAAAAAATTCATATTATAATTAGAATATTTTTCATTTAAAAAAATAATTTGAAAAGAAAATATAAATAAAAAATATATTGTCGAAAATTATAAAATAAATTAAAAATAAATAAATATATTTTTATTTAGAAAAATTATTATTCTTTAAAAAAATTGTACATATATCATATCATATATTTAATTTATACCTATAATAAAAAAAATCGTATTTCAATTAATTAGCAAATACAAATTAAATAAAAACATATTAATTTACATAAATTTAAAACAAATACATAATTTTAAGTAAGTTTTTATTTTAAAATAAAAATAAAATAATTATGATCAAACTAATTATAAGTAAATAAAATTTAAAAGTAATAGAAAAAAAATATAAATTTAAATAATGAGAATAGCCTAGTTTAAAATTTTTATATAATTAAAATCTTTGAATTATTATGTTATAAATTTTTATAAATAAACAAGAGAAAAAATAATAGTAAATCAAAACAATAAAGAAAAATATATAAGATAAATAAAATATTTATATAATAAAAAAGAATACTTAAATAATAATTCCTAAATAAAAATATTTTTAATAAATTAAAAAAAAGTTTATATTTAAAAAAAAAATTATAATGACCTTAAGTATGACTTAAATAAATTTAGATTGGTTGAAAATGAAAACCATTTTTTCGATTTAAAGTTGGCTTGTATCATTTTTATTTATATATTAAGTAAAAAAAAAAATTAAATTATTTGTAATTTAAACTAGGATTTCAAGATTTTAAGTTTACTTATATAAAAAAAAATTAAACATAATATTATGAAAAGCTTTAAATAATTAAATAAAAATTATGACTAAAAAATAAAATAATGAATGAGCTGGAGCTGATATACGGATTATTAAATATATTTGCAAATACATTATATATAAAATACAGAACAATTTTTATGTATAACACCCAAAGAATGCATTTTTTTATAAGAATAAAATCTCTGAAAAAAATGCAATTTCTAACAAAACAAAAATTAAATTAAAAATAATAATAAATATATAAAAAAACATTAAATTTATTCATAAATATATTAACCTAAATATATAAATAAATATTTTTTTATTTTAATGTTTAATTTTTTAACAAGAGGGAGGGGGGTGTAAAAATATTTTTAAAAATTAGAAAAAATAATCTATTATATATTAGATAATAAAACAAAAATTATTAGTTCAAAAATATTTATCGAAAATTCATTACCATTAAATTAAAATAAATTTGATTTGAGACAATTGACGCTAATATAGGATTAAAAACCTTTATAAATATGGTTTTATGAGCCTTGTTACATTATTTTTTTTAAATAGAATATAAAATAATAGTAGCAAAATTAAAGAACAAATTCATATATTTGACTAACAATGCAATTTAGAAACAAAAAAAGGAATAATTTTAAAAAACGAAAAAGAAAGATATATGTGGATCTCAAAATAATTAAGTGATTAATTATTGAATTAAAAACGCATTTTAAGTAAATTTATTTAATCAAAAATTAAGGAAATTATCATTTAATCATTTTTTTTTAAAAAAAAGCAGTTTTTAAATAGAAAAGGTTCGTTTAAGTTTTTTGGATTTGATTTTATAATCGGTTAATATTTTTAAATATAGCTTATTGAAATTAATAGTTCACTTTCAATGGAATTTGGCACTTCTATTAATTAGGATTTGATAAAAAAAGCTTTAGAAGATATGCCTATTTATTTGATTTTGGAAAAAAACACAAAAATGTTAAATATGTGGTGTGAATTCGAACTTAATTGCAACAAAAGCGAAATTATTTTATTCTTTTTTTATATATATATATAAAAAAATTATATATGTAGCAATAAATTGCTAAATCTTGTTTTTTAAAAAAATTAATTTATATTATTATTATTTATAATAAAAAAAAAAATGAATAAAAATGAAAACAATATAATAACATTAAAAAATCAAAACCCATCATATATATCGACACTTTAGGGAGGATTTCAAAGTAATATGAGTTAACGTATATTATAAGAAATTAAAAAAAAAAATGCCAGTAATTTAAATGAAAATATCAATAATTAAAAAAGTACCGAATAGAGATAATCAAGATATTAAACGGCGAAACCTCTTTTGAACGAATTTCCTTTAGAATTATCGAAAAAAAATCCTTATTTTAAACGATTATTAAAGTCTTTTTTTGGCGGATAATAAAGTATTACTTAATTTATTGGTTTAATGAATAAATGTACATTGAGGTCTTAAAAAAATTAGAAAAAAGAGGAATTTTAATCTTCGGTATCTGCTAAAAATTAGATTTTTTTTGAAAAAAGTGATTAAAAAGTAAAATTTAATCCTTAAACAGTTTAATCTTTTGGAAATCTTGAAAATGTAATACCTTAAAATAACAAAACGAAATATGGGTCATTTATATTTGATAAGCTATTACAAAAGCATAATAATAAAAAATAAAACACCTTTTTTTCCTAATTCATTGAAGCTTAGTAAGAGATTATTGAAAAAATAAAACGAAAAGATCTTCTTTAGAATGATATTTCACATTAATATTATGTAAGATAGTTTATTGAACGAAAACAATTAAAGAATATTAACATTACAGCTGATAAAACTCCAATAATTGAATTAAATGTAATTAATTAATCATAATAGAAAAAAATGGGCTATGAGAAAGTTTTTAAAAATTTAATTAAATAAGAAATAAAAGATAATGCAGAAAAATATATGCAAAGTTTAAAGTAAAAAAATTAAAATAACAAAATATTAAATAATATTAATTTTGAAAACATTTTAAATTCGAGAAAATAAAGTGCGAAATAAGCTTTAAAAGAAAAAAGATAAAAAAAAAAGGATTTTTTTTGCTAAAGGAAAGATTTTTTAAACGAAAAAAAATAAATTTTTCTTAATTTTAAAAAACTAAACTTTTCTAATGATTTTTCGAATGATTTGAAGAAAATGGATATAATATAAAACAATGAAAATGAAAATAAAGTTAAGAAAAGAAAATTACTCTCTTAGTAAAATATCGAGTTCCTATATTAATCTAAAAATATTAGTGATTATAAAAAAAAAATCGATTAAGAAAAAAATTAAGTCGTCTCAAATAATAATCCGATTCTTACTTATAAATAAAAACTTTATAAAGAAAATGATTAATTAAGAAAAAAATCTTAATTGAAAAATTCAGATAAATAATTAAATTAAGGATATTATAAATAGGATTGTAAATATAATATTATAAAAAGAAATTTGTTTGGGCCATAAGATTGGCCTTTATAAAATGAAGATAATGTTATCAGTGGGGATGAGTCTCTTCCTTCGATTACTGAAGCATAATTAGATGCATTTTATCAAGAAAGTAAGTTTTTGTAAAAAAGTATATTGAATAATAATGAAAATAATGAATATTTTGGAAAAAAAATTAAAAACATTATGAAATTAAATTAAATAAATGAGTAAATTTAAAATATATTATTTTTATTTTATATTAAAAAAAAGTAATATTACAAGATGTGTGAAACTCAAGTTAAAATAAAAATGAAAAAAAATTATTTATATTTTAATAAGTTTATTTTTTTAATAATATTTTAATTATATTTTTTAATTTCTTTTTAATATAATTTTTTTTTTTTATTTACTCGGTTAATTTTTTTTTTTTTTTTAATTCTTTATTCACATTTTAAATTTAGATCCTAAATTAACAACAATTCCCTAAAAAATTTATTAGTTAAAAATATAAAATAAAAAAATACCTTAGCCTTACTTCTAATTCTGGCATATCCATTAATTTTATTATTAATAATTTCTGCACTAAGATTAATTAAGAAATCATCATCAAGTTTAGTTTTTGCATAAAAGTTTGCACAAATACAATTCGCATTTTTTATTTCTTCCTCATCATTAAGCAAATATAATTTAAAATGTTCTCTTATATGATTAACAAACTAATAAAGATCACTAAATATATAATTTAATAATTAAAAACAAATAATATGAATATAAATATATATATATATATATATATATATATATATATATATATATATATATATATATATATTTATTTATTACTTTCCAGATGGGTTTAATGTAATTCTGTTTTCCCATTCATATTTAGCCCATAATTCTCTAAAAGTATTAAGATCTATTTCACTTGGATATATAAAATCAATAAGATCAATATCAATTTCTTTTGTAATAAGATAAGCTTATTCTATACCTGCAATATTCTCATAATTAATAGCTCCAAAAATAACTCCAATATCACTCGAAGAGAACTTTAATGATGTTTTCACATTTGCAAATCCATTTGGTTATAAAGTCACAGCTTAAGCTTTTTCTATAACCCTTTTAATATCACTTTATTAAGTAAAAAAGTCTATTTGGACTTTTTATAAAGGTTTTGAAGTTCTATTTATTAAAAGAGTTTCAAATTAAATATCATATTTGTGTATACGGACAAACGATTCTGCATATATAGGGTCACTGTATCCTGTTAATTAGATTAGCTTTCCGAGTTTCTTGACAAAATCTCCTTCTTCATGTTCTTGTTTTTTTAATTCGAAATCTCCTAATTCATCATCAGAAAGATCTACTTCCATTTTTTGGCTTTTAAGGCTCTAATAACTATAAGATCATCAGGTTATTTTATATACTTTTTCTTTTATTTTCTTATTAAGTATTTTATTTTCCGAAATAAGATTTATGTAATTTAGGAACTTTTAGTTAATTTTCAAGCCATTCGACTTTATTTTGTGTAAAATAGGAAGGATTAGTAAGTAATTTTATACTAAAATGAATTTTTTCAACGGAATCTTGTTCATATATAGTTTAATTTTTAGTATAAAGTCTTAATAAAGAGCATAAAATTAACAAAATTTAACTACTATATTTATTAAATTTATTCATATTATTTTTTAATTTTAGAATTAATTTTAATGCACAACGAGCCAAAATAGATCCTATATAAGCATTTTAAGAAATAATAATTTTTAATTTACTAATTTCCTCATTTTCTTCTTATTCCTGTTTTTAATCAACTACAAGTTCAGTACCATAAGTACCATCAGCTAAAATCACTGTTTTATATTTTTTTTATGTAGTTGTGCTCTCTTTTGCTTAATTAACTGTATTATTATTATCTTTATTATTTTTCTCCTCTTCTGTAGTTTTACCAATATATTCTATTGGTAAAGTACCTACTGATCTAATTATTTCTTATAAACTTAATTCTGTACTATCTTCTGTGGCATATTCACCTAAAATCCAAAGAACTCCTTTAAATATATATAGACTTTTTATATCATAGAATTTTTCCAATATCTTCGATATTAATTTTTCACGGCATTGCGGGTAATTTATAATTAAAGAATTTAGGATATTTTTGATTTAGTCTTGATTTTTTTATGAAGCTTTGGAACTTGTAAGAAATTATTCGTTTATTAAATTCATGGCTTCATCAACTACTTATTCGAAATTGTTTACAGAATATTCAACGAAATCAAGTAATAATTTTATATACTCTTTACTATTTATGAATATATTTATATATGTAATATTATAATTATTTTTATATTTAATACTTTTCCTCTTATTAGGCTTTTTTAACTTCCTTTGAAATTTTAGGGAAAATTATTGTAATATTTTTCGCATTTAATAAAACTTGTATAATTTCAATTGTTTTTTTTCTAATTTAAAATGATTAAGTGTTCAATATTTTAGTAATATCGACAAGTTATTCTTCCAAAAACTTTGGTTCAATCGCTAAAATAGACATTAGCTTATCCAAAATAACCATTTTAACATTATTTTCAGTATTATTAAGTAAAATCTACACATATATAGAAGTTGCAAGTTTTAGTGTATTTGGCGAGTTAGATAATTAAGTTAATGTATTTGCACATTCAAATTACACTGAAGGACTTTTTGATTTTTAAAAGTAAAGAATAGCTTTCATTAGTCTTTATTTTTAAGTAGGATCTTATTTGCAAGTTTTTCTGAATAATTCAAGAACTGAGAGTTACATAATATCTCCCATATCATCAACTCTATCATCTAGGATTTACTAATATAGATAATCCATAGCTTTTTATTAATTAGTATGGAAAAGTAATAAAAATGCATTTCTTTTAGTAGATAAATCGTTTTCGTTATTTAGCACTTTCTCCATTTCAGAGTCAATATCACTAATTAGTTCATCACCGAAATGCAAAAAAATCTAATATATGGCCACTATTGCATTTTTTCGGACATATGTGTGTTTGTGATTTAATCCTTCCATTATAGAAGATATTAAAGGTTCTAAAATTCCTTTGTGCATTATTCGAGATACTAGTCTTAATGTACGGCCTCTTAAATACTCGTTTGGATGTAATAAATCACTTCTTAATGAATTACAGACTAAAAACATCTCGTCTTTTAGTTTACCTTCTTTATTTAATTTCTCTATTACTTCCCAGTAAAAAAGAAGAATCTTTTTCAAGTTATGGTTGTCTGTTTGTAAAGGAGTTAGAGTGTTTATTACAGTCATAGTCATTCGGTCGAAGTTATCGTCGTTTGATATATTGTATATTAAATGTTTTAAACCACGTATCTTGTCTTCGATTTGCTTACTTTGTAATAAAGTTTTTATTTCTTAAGCGGATTGTTATTCGGATTGTTCGGGACGGAGATATATGGTACAATATCTGGGTTCTGGAGTTGTAGAAGACATATATAATCTTTTTTATTATATTATATTTTTTTTTTTATATATATTATATCTTTTATATTATCTTTTTAATTTAATTAATTTTCTTTTTTTTTATTTTTTTATTTTTAATAAATATGAGAATTATTTCTTCTTTTATATATATATGTATGTTTATGTTATTTTTTTACGTGTATATTTAAAAATATATTAATTTTTGAAATTATTATCTATTATTCATAAATATAAGTAAAGTAAATATATATCACTTTGTTTTAGAGTTTTTTTTTATATATATTAATTCAAAATCTCTAAATAAAAAAGAAATGTTATATTTTTAAATTTATTGATATAATAAAAAAATTTATAATTAAAAAATATAAAATATAATAAAATATAGTATTAAAAAACAAAATAAAAATTAATATATATTTATATATATATTCATTATTTAGAGTCATTTATATAATATTATTATTTAATATTAAAAATTAATAAAAAATAAATTATAAATTATAATATTTTTCTTTTATAAAAATTAAAAATACTTATAAATTTAAATTAATGATTTTATTTATAAAATATTTATTTTTTATTTGATTATTATTTAATATCTTAAACTAAAAAAAAAAAAAATATTTAGATATTTAAAGAATATAAATATTTAAGATAAAAAATTAAAAATTAATTATTTTAAATATTAAATGATTTTGTAATTAATAAAAATAATAATAATAATAATAATAATTATATTAATAATAATAATAATTATAATAATAATATTTTATATATTATTAATTATATTTTTAATAAATACAATTTTTTTAAAAATTAATTAATAGTAATTTATTTTATTTTTATAAATTAAAACATATTAGTTTAATCAATATTTTTAATAATGATAAATTTTAATATTGAATATCTATTTAAAGAAAACTAATTAATTTAATTTAAAAGTTATAATATTTTTTTATTTTTTATCATTATTAAGACTAAATAAGACAAATATATTTATTAATAAAAAAATTTATAAATATTATATATTTTAACGATATGTTATATTTTGAATTTAAAATTAATTAATGTTTTTTTTAAAATAATACATTATAAATATTTATTTTTTATAATAAACAATAAATAATTTACTAAATAATATTTATTACTAAACTATAATAATTTAAAAAATTATTTTTATTTAAATTAAGTTAATAAAATATATAGATAAAATTTATAATTTTTAATTTTTTTTATTTTTTTAAACAAATTATATATATTTAAAATTATTTGGTATTTATATATGCATTACGGTAATATGTTTAAAAAAAAAAATTATAATAAAAATTTTATCTTAAATATATTTTATTTTAATAAAAAAGGTATATATTAAAAAAAATATAGAAATTTTATAACATTGTATTTTTAATATATATATATATATATTATATAAATTAAAATTAATATAAATATATATATTATATTTATATATTATATATATTTTCTTTTTTTTAATTATTTATTTTTTATTTTCTTTTTTTAATTATTATTAAATAAAATATTTTTAATATTTCTGAAAATAAAGCTTAAACAATTAAATAGTTTACAAAACTATTTTAAAATTTATAAAATAAAATAAATACATACATATATAATTTTTTATATATATTTAACAAAATATTTAGTATTAATAAACTTATATTATTTATTATTTATTTTTTAATTCTTTTTATTTTTATTTTTTTTAAATTTAATTTTCAATAATTTATTATAATTAATCATATTACATGTTTTTTTAATATTTAGACCTTAAATTAAATTTAATTAGTAATATAAAGAAATTTAACTTATTATTTTTATTGCTTACAAACCTTTAATTGCGAAAATCAAAGAGTATCTTCAAAAAATGAAAGCCTGAATTGATGAACAATAAAATTAAGCTTCAATTTCAAAATTGTATTCAATAATAGAAATATAATAACTGTACTATTTTAGAGTAGAATCTTTTAAATTTAAGAGAAAAATAAAAATCTGGATAAATATTTTTATGTGAGATTTAAAACTATATTAATTTTTTAATAAAATAAATCTAAAAAATTTTCAATAAAAATAAATTTTAAAATAAATAATTAAAAATAAGTCTCTCAGTTAAAATAAAAATAATGAAAATATATAAAAAAAGTTAAAAATTCCCTTTAAAATAAAACAGAAAATTAGAAAATAATTAATATAATTTTTCGTTGATTTAAATTAATAATTAATAAATAAGAAAATAAAATAACAAATATTGAGAAAATTTAATAAATAATATACATGTAATAATAAAAAAAAGAATAATAAATAAAAACGATAAGCTGGAAATTCAGATAAAAATCAATTAAGCAGTTTCTTAAAATTATTAGTAGATTTTTTTTTTAGAATATATAGAAACTTCACGCACATAAATATTTAATTCAAAATAATTTCAAAAATCCTGATATCAATTTTTTGAAAGATTATAAGATTCTATAATAAATAATATTTAAATACTCTAATTACTTATTTCACATGAGAAAGTATTTTTAACTGTTTATTAGAAAATATTTCTTAGTAATTTTAATAATTATATTAAAATTACTTTTTTTTTGAGGATAATTAATGAAGGAAAAAAAATTCATCATTTATTTTGGATGAAAATATTTTTTTTAATAATAATCATTTTTAAATTTCATATAATAATTAATTTAAATATAAAAATAATTCAGACGATATAGAAAATAGTCTTTTAAGGAACAAAAAATAATAAAATAGATATATTAATATTAGTTTTTTTTACTGAAGGATAATAAATTTATGATTACTAAACTTTTTTATTAAAAAAAGAAATTAAAAGTATCATCAAAAATGAAATTTAGGATATAAATAAAATTAGATTTTAAATAAAGAAGAATATTTATAAAAATATTATATTATATATTAAATTTGTCTTAAATAAATTTAAAAATATAATTTTATTTTATTAATCTAATTAAATTATTAATTATCATATTTTTTGTTTTAAGAAATTTAATTTATTATATATAATATAATAAGAACAAAAAAAACAAAAAATTCTCTATATAATTAATTCTAAAAATAATAGCAAAATAATAATAGAATATTTATTAAAAAAATACATTATATATATAAAAAAAATTATTCTTTATTAAAAACTTTTCAATCACTTTCTTAATCCATAGAAACATCACTATCATTATTATTTTATTAAGCTTTTTATTTATTTTCTCCTTTTAACAATTATTTAACTTTTTTTTCATGTTTTTATCTTATTCTTTCTTTGACTTATTCTTTGAGTTTTCCTTAAGGTAGTAAAGTTTCATGTTTTTCTAAGTCTGCATTAATTTATTACTTTTTGATTCTTTTAGCAATTTTAAGTCTGTTTTCCTTAAAAAGCTTTTCTCTATTTTCTTTAACTTTTTCAATTTTTTTCATTACTTTTATTGTACTTACATATAAATCTCTATTATATTTAACTGGCTCATTTCTTTTCTATTCAAAATCAAATACAGAGTCTTTTATCATTTCTTTTCCGTGAGCCTTTCTGTATGCTTTTGTCCATTTCATTTTTCTAGGATTATGTTTTGCTTTGAAATGTCTATGACATTTAGATCTGCAAAATTTGAACATCTATTTTTTATTTATTTATTAACTTATTTTTATGTTTATATGCTTTATTTACCTTTGAATCATTACGAACAAACGCTACACCATGTCCAGGATATAAAGGACCGGAACAAAAATAACATTTATCAATTCTCATATTTTGTTCTGTATTTTTATTTTTTTATTTTTTTGTTTTTTTTAATAAATATATATATTCGTACTATTTTAATTTTAATTTATTCATAAAACTATTTATTTTTATTCGTGTTTTTAAATATGTTTTTATACTTTCTTTTTTTTATGTTTATTATTTTATTTTTTTATAACATATAATGTATATGAATTATTTAGTAAAGTATTTATTAATTCATTATATTATAAAATAAATTTATTAAAAATATTTTTTTTTTATTAAATAAATAAAATGAAAACTAAAATATCAAAAACTTATTATAAAAGTAAATTAGAAATTAATAATATAATAGTATTTAATTTTTTAATGATTAAAATATTTAATATATTATATAAAAAAAAAGTTATAAAAATGAATATTTTATTATTTTGTGATAAATTATAGTTTTATATATTTATATAATTTTAAAAATAAATAAGGCACTAAAAATAAATTAAGGGAAAAATAAAAAACAGATACAAACAGAAAAAAAAAAAAAAAAAACTTAAAATAAAAAAAAAAAAAATTATATATAAAAATGTAATATATCTAAACACCTATTGCCCTAAAGTAAGACTCATATTAAATAAACGAGATTTTTCTCCAATTATTAGATTCAGTCTTAACCCCAAACCCAGAAAATACTCAAAACAGTACTTCTCAAAACGAATCTTCATAACCTCGCCTAAAAAGATGGTGGAAACCTGAAGAAGACGAGCTTTTAAAGGATTTAGTAAAAAAGCATGGGCCAAAAAACTGGAAAAAAATAGCCTCATATTTTGAAAATCGTACAGATGTTTAATGCTTACATAGATGGCAGAAAGTTCTTAATCCAAATCTTGTAAAAGGTCCTTGGACAAAAGAAGAAGATGAAATTGTTACTTAATTAGTAATCAAATAAGGGCCTAGAAAATGGAGTTAAATAGCAAAGCATTTACCTGGAAGAATAGGTAAATAATGTCGTGAAAGGTATACTTTATTTAATTATTTTATGATATATATTTTTAATAATAAAGATGGCATAATCATCTAAATCCTGATATTAAAAAAGATAAATGGACTGAAGAAGAAGATAGAAAAATAATAGAAACTCATAAATTGTATATTTAATATTTTTTATATATGTATTAATTATAAATATTAACGTATTTTTATTTTAATTTCAGATATGGAAACAAATGGGCTTATATTACTAAGTTTTTACCAGGAAGAACTGACAATGCTATAAAAAATCATTGGAATTCTACAATAAAAAGAAGAATAAATTAATAAAGTCAATACTTATAAGACATTAAATCTCCTTGTTTTGTTAAGATTCTAAAGAAAAACTTATAATAAAACGATGAATAATAGGTTTCAAAAAGTCCAAATTTAAAATAATAAGATATTGTTTCTACTTAATATCCAAGTGCTTCTAATTTATCTTTATAGAAAAACAAAGGATTTTAAACTTATAAAACTGTAAATGAATTTTCAACTCCTGTAAAAAATAATCCGAAAAATAATTTATTAAATAAGGTAGAAACAAATGCATAAGCTATTTAAAAAAGTAATTTTTATCAGTTTATTTACTTATTATTTATATGTTTTTGTATTTTTTATATTTTTTTTTTAGATGAATATTTAAATTTAGTGTTTCCTTTATTATAAATAAATGGATTATAAAATCTTGAAAATTCTTAAAAATTACTCGAAAAAATAAACAGTTTAATACAATATAAATAATGAGATATATTAAAATTGAAAAAAAAAAGAAAAACATTTTAATTAAAGAGAAAAAATTATTTATATATTAATTAATAATTAATGTAAAAAAAAAAAAAAATTAATAAAGTAATATAAATATCAATATATTTGATTTTATTTATATTAAGTACAGATAAATATATATTATAAAAAATATTTAGATTTCAAGGAATTCGTATTTATTTATAATATCTATATATTAATTTATTAATAGTCTTAAGTAATTATTTTAATTTAGTAAAAAATTTTTACTAAAAAAAAAAAAATCAAACTTAAATTGTATATATGAAAAATTTAATATTTAACAAAATTAACTTAACATTTATTTTTAAAATATTAATGAATAAAAGTCTATTTATTGAAGAAATCAATTAAATATTATATTTTATTTTAAATAACGATTATATACATAATTTTTATTTTTAATAAATAAAATAATTTTGATTTTTAATTAATATTTTATTTTTATTTGATATTAAAAAAATAAAAAATACATAATATAAACTATAATGAGTATGTTAACAAAGTCAAAAGTGGATGCTAAAAGTCTTACTTAATACAAAATTAAAATAAATTATATATTAAATAATTATAATAAAAATAGATCCAGGAAATTACTTAGCAAATCTAGAATTTATAAAGAATTTCGATAATTCTATACCAGATAATTATGACACATTAGATGAACCTATTTCAAGATCTATAGTAAAAAAATTAAAAATAAAAAACAAACAAAAAATATTAATGTAAAAATAAAAAAGATACGAGATCTAAAAATGATAGCAATAAAACTTAGATACGTATTAATTCCTTATTTTCGAGAAAACGATAAAAAAGCATTATAAGAATGTAAAAATAAATATTATAATATATAAAAAAATAAAATTAAGGGGATCTATGGGGGCCTATGATTTTTTGTTTAATTTTAGCTTTGTATTTATTAAAAAAATTTAAATTTAATTATTTATTTTTAATTTTAAAAAAAAGTATTTTAAGCTTAAATACAAATGACAATAATAACATATACGGATAAATAAGTATATTAGTATTTGGAGGATCATTAGTAATAACAGTAAATATAAATTTATTAGGAGGAAATGCACATTTTCTTTAAAGTGTATGTATATTAGGTTATTGTATATTTCCAGTTGTAGCAGCATCTATTATAATAACTTTTGTAAATATAATATTTAACCATTTTCTTTATAAATTAGGAGTAGTTGGAATTGCTTACATATGGTCATGTTGCTGTAAAAAATATAAAATATAAAATATAATAAATATATATATATATATTTATATATTTATATATTTTTTAATAATTATAATTATATTTATTTAATTTTTTTGTATCTTATTTTAATTTTATTAAAAAAAGCTTCAATTGCATTTATGTCTAGTATAGTACCTTAAGATAAAAAATTATTATCTTTATACCCTATATTTTTATTTTTTTTATTTGTTAGTTGGTTTTGTTTATTTATTTGATTATATATATCATTTAATTATTTATTTATAAATTTAAAAATTTTTATACAATTTTATATATTTAAAATACTATATATATTATTATAATAAATTTAAAATTCATTAAGCAATATTTTTTAATTAATTAATTATATTTGTATTTTAAAAATAAATTGCATCATCTAAAGGTGTTCTATTAAAAACATCTTTTTATGAAAAATCAAAATGTACTACATATTTTAAAAATTTTATAATTTCCCATTTATTTTCACAAGCTGCTATATGAGCAATATTTCTATTATCAACATTTGTATATATATTTAAATTCTTAAGTCCTGAATGAAAAAATAACTTGATCATTTCCAAATCATCATTAATAACACTTTCAAATAATACATTAGTTAATTAATTTTTATCAGCTTTAATTTCACCTTTATTTTAAACCAAAAAATTTACAATTCTTTTATTTTTTGTTAAAATAGCTTCATATAATGCTGAATATCCGGCTTCATCCTACATATTAATATCTATATTTTCTTTAATCAAGAATTTTACAACTTCTTCTTTCTATTCTCTTGCTGATATATGTAAAGCAGTTCTTTTATAATAATCATAAAATCGAAAATTAATGTTTTGTTATTTCATTTAGTACAAATGGTACATCAAACCATATTAAGCCATATAACAAGCTATTCCGGGTAAGATAATACTTTTAATAGTTTTAAATTATGGATTATTATAGTTATTAATATTCTCAGTAATAGATGATATTAAATTTGCATTATTTATTTCAAATTTTAGTTCATTTTTATTTACACTAATTTCTCCTCTTAAGCTTTTTTGGAATTAAGCTTTTATTATATCTTTATTATATTCTTTTTTTTATTTATATATATATATTTATAATTTAAGAATTTATTTTACATTTAGTTAATAAATAAGCTAATTTAGCTAAAGATGCTTCAAAAGTCATATCTCCTCCATAAAAAAGTTTATATTTATCATATATATCAGAATTATGAATACTATAGTATGAAGAAAAGCTTTAAAAAATTATTAAAATAATAATATTTTTCTCATAAGCTTATTCAATAATATCAAGAAATTCTTAATCATGAATAGGTATATTTCCCGGCCCATATCCTTCAATAATAATTCCTTTGGCCTAATTTAAATCTATTATTCTTTTAAGCATCTTATTATCGAATAAAGGTGTTAATTATAGACACTCAATATTTTATTTTGTAATATTTTTATAAACGACAAGCTCATCATCACCTTCTATTTTAAGAATAGCATTCCAATTTACTTCTATATGAATTTTTAACTACGCAATAGGACAATAATTAGGTGAAGAATAACTATCTAAACCCTAAGAATCTACTTTAGTGCACCTATTTGCCCTAAATAATTTATTATTAAAGTAAATAAGTACCTCAGGAATAAAAAAATGCCCTGCAATAGTAAGTGCTCCTAAAAGATTATTAAATTAATCGTTTCTCATTATATTTAAAGGAACTTAAGAGCCTGTTAAAATTATTGGTTTACGTAAATTCTCGAATGCAAAGGAAATAAAATTGCCTGTATATGTCATGGAATTTGTATCGTGAATAATTATAAAAGCGTCATATTTTAGGTAATTTTCTTCAAGTATGTTTATCAATTTTTCAATAAGTTTTTTATCAAAAAATGTTTTTTCGAATTTTCTTTACATTTGCAAAATCTTATAATATATTCGGCGATTGTATTCACTTTTTGGAGTTATTAAAAAATCATTTTAATTATTTTAAAAAGTATAATTTAAATCACAAAAATAAAATATTTCTCGCATTTTATAATATAAATCATTTTGTTTTTAGTTTATTATAGTGTTTATTATAAGAACTTTTTTATCTTCAGTTTTTTTAAGTATTTTTTAATTTTAGGTTTTTTATTAAAAATCTTCATTTAATTATAATATAGGAAAATTTTCGACTTAATCTTGTTCTGTACAATCAAAACTAATTTAACATTTCGAATTAGTTTTTATGTTTTTTTATTCAGGACTTTAATGCATTAATATAGAGTTTTTTCTTACTTTTAATGTGGCTGAACGTTAATTTTATAAGTCTTAAAGTTGCTTTTTTTCAGACTCTAAATGATTTTATACTAAGAATTTTTAAGAACCTACTTTAAATTATTACATTTTTAATAAATTAATTATTTATTTGCTTTTTTTTATTAATAAAAAATGATTTAATAGATAAATTAATTTTATTTTATTTTTCAAAAAAATATATAATAATATATAATATTTTATTTAATATTTTGGAAATTACAATATTTTTTTTTTAATTTAAATATTTTCAAATATTTATTTTATTTATCAATATCTATGACCTGAAACTATATTATATCCATGATCTGCATAAAGACCAATATTATCTTTAATAAATTATGAGTCCTTTTAAATACTATTATGTATATATTAAACACCTCCAAAGTTATTTTAATTATTAAGATAATTATTGTAGTTAAATTATCTAGTTTTTCTAAAATCATTTACATAATGAATTAATTTATTTTATGTTAATTAATTTTATTAATTTTGAATAAAATTATTATTATAATTATTAATATAATCATTATCATCATTATTATTATTATTATTATTATTATTATTATTATGGTTATTATTATTGTTATTTTTATTATTATATTATTTATTAATTTTTATTAGATTAATAATTAAATTACTTATTATTTTTATTTTCTTAAATTTAAAAATTTAATGAATAAGAAGGAGATTTTCTATAATTTCTAGTCTTTTTTTTAAAAAATAACAAAATAATATTAATTTTTAACATATATACATGATTATATGGAATATTTTAATTTTAATATGCTTAATCGTATTTTATTTATTTCTCAATCTAAGATTTAATTATATTTACTTAAGAAAAATCTTAAAATATTTTTTTTTTGTATTCCTTTTCTAATATAGCCTTTTACTTTTCTTATAAAGCTTGTGCTTCTAAAATTTATCTATCTAGTTTTTTTTATTCTTCTTCTTTTAATTTTTTTAATTAGTTATATTTTATTTATTCATATACAAGATCGTCACATTTATAACGTAAAATTTTTTTCTCTTTATTAATAATATAATTATTTTAATCTATTTATTTTAACTAGTGCTATATTTATATAAAAATAATTATTAAAAAAAAATATATATTAAATAAATATACATTAAATTAATTTATATTCAAACTTTTAACATTATTTTCTAAATTATATTATTTGTTAATTTAATGAAAAACTTAAAAATCTTTATCAATCTATATTTTATATATATATATTATATATATATATATATATATATTTATATATATTTATATAATTATATATAAATAAATATATTTTTTATAAATACATTTTATTATTATTATTTTATATACTATGCATCCCTTTATCTATATAAATTTAATTATTCTTAAAAAGTCATTTCTTATTAAATATCTTGTTTTTATCTCTTTATTAATTCATGCCTTTAATTTGCCAAAAGATAGTTTTCTTCGGCTATTTTTCTTTAATATTCTATTTATGCGTTTTTTAATAATGTTTATGCCTCATTTATTTCCTATTTTAACAAATATTATTTTTTAATAGAGTTTTATATTTTAAAAATACATAATCATTTTGTTTCCAATAATCTTTAATATATTTTTATTCATTATTTTTATAATATTAAAGTTTATATTAATTATCAAAGGTAGGGCCTTTTGATTAAATAATAATCAAATATATAAATAATTTAAATAAATTAAAAATATATTTACTAGTAATATGTTCTATTTAATTTGAATTTTGTTAATGTTAACTATGGCTTTTTGCAATCATTAATAAATTTTATTACTATTAGAAAGCTTATTAATATATTTAAAATTAATTAAAATAATAATAATGCAAAAATTTTATTAAAAGAATATTTTCATATGAATAAATTGAAATAAAAATTATAAAATTTATTAATTTCATATTTTTTATTTAAAAATTTATTTAACAGGATAATAAATAAAAATTTATTATAAAAAAGTTATTTTTTTAATTTATTTATATATTATTTATTTATTATTATAAATTTTATATTTTATTATGCCAACTTCAATAAAAAAAAGAATTTAAAACCAAAATAAAAGTCATTTAAAAGGAAATTCTAATATATATATAAATTATAACTATTTACGTATAATATATATATTAATATATTCTTAAATAAATTCAAAAATCATATAATAGTAAGACAGACAATTAAAGCTTAGACCATAAATATAATATGAGTTATTATTTATAAAATCAAAGCAAAAATAATTATTATATAATGCTATAAACAATAAAATAAAAACTAGGATTTCTATATCTTAATATAAGCATAAATTATTCTATTAAAAAAAAGCATTTTTAGTTTAACATTTTATAAAACCAAAAAAATGTTAAAATTTTTAAAAAGCTAAATTCTTATATTTTAGATAGCAAATAATTTTAAATAGAAATATAAATATTTCATATATAAGAAAACACCAAAATAAAAAATGAGGAAATACAATAATAAAAATTAAAAGAAATAAATAAATAGTTTTTATATTTTAATAACAATATAAAGGGAGAGATTTTATTAATAAATAAAAAGTTCTTAATATATTATAAAGGAAATAAAAGAAATGAATTAACTTTAAGTTATTATTGACTCTTATAATATAATTATAAATAGGAAATATTAAATAAATATTCATTAGATGAAATATAAAGATAATGAAATGATAAACAAAAAATATATATTATTTTTTTCAATAATAAAGAATCGTTAACTAATTTTATTTGTTAAGGAAATTAAAACAATAAATATATATATATTAGTAAGATTATTATAGAAAAGTAATTATTGACTAATATAAGCATTAAAATAGAGGTTTAGAAGGAATAATAACTCTTTTATAATATAATAAGAATGAATTTACATATTTAATTATATTACAGAAATTATTTTTTAATATTTATATATTTTTATTAAGAAAATATTAATGAGAAATATTAATTTTAAAAAAGAGTTTCTTAAAAATTAAGAGGTATTTTTTATAAAATATATGGATATGTATTTTTATTTTTAGGTTAATAAAAAAGGGACACCGCGGTTTAAAAAAGGAAAATAAGATGAAAAAAGGTGTATATAAAATAATGAAAATTAAAATATTAAAAACGCTTGAAAAATAAAATTTTATTTTAATAAATAAAAAGTTTTTTAAATTTTAAACATTTTAAATTTGATAATGATTGTATTTTTTTATTTATTTAAATAAAAATAGATAATATTGTCTAATATTTATAAGGTTATATAATTATAAAAGAGTTAGAAAATAAAATTATGTTATTAAAACTTTTATTTAATAAAATGAAATCAAATAATTATTAAATTAAGCAGATAATAAAAATACAGGTCATTTCAATTTTTTATTTTTGTATTTTTCTGGTATATATTATCTTAAAAAAATCAATATTTTATAAACTACTTATTCAATTAATTAAATTTTAAAGATAATAAAAATTAATTATTTTAATATTTAAAGAAAAGAAATAATAAATTTTATAGTATATAAATAAATATTTTACACAAAACAAGCGATTATTAATGTTTCGTAGTTTTTTTATATACATTTAAAAAAATATACACAATTAAAAATTCTCCTTTAAGTAGGATATTAAATATTTACATTTTATTATCTTAATAATGAAATTGTATTTAAGCATATTCATACTAAGAGGTTAAAAACAAGGTTTTTATTTAACTTAAATTTATTATATGTATTATTTTAAATATTTTTAATTTTTCTAGTTTATAATTTTAAAGAACTATTTCTATTTATTAAAATAAAATTTAGCTTTCATCTGCCTAAAGGATAAGTGACATAATGTAATTAATAATTTTCTATCTTAAAAACAGCCTAAAATAACATTCAAATAATCGTATTTTTAATAAATCGTAATATAATTAATACATCATTTAATATATTTTAATTTAAATCTTTAGATATCATTAAATAATGGTATAAATATTTTATTTATTTTACATAAGCATTTCTTTTTTTATGCTAATCATATATTTAAACTAGTAAAATTTAATATTTTCTTTCGATATAAAGAAATTTAATTTACAAATTTTTTTTTGTTAACAAAATTTCATTTAATAATTTGTTTATTTTAAGAAAATGAATATAAAAAAATATTTGTTTTTAATTGTTTTTTTAAGTTTTTTTTATTTTTTTTAAAAAAACAATATATAAAAAATTAAATTAATAAAAAATCTGATATTATATGTATTTAATTTTATATAAATAAATTTTATCAATTTTACAAAATTATTGAAATTGAATTATTTTTTGCTTACTTTTTTATATTAATTGTTTTATAAATAAAATAAAATTTAATTAAGTATTTATTAAAAAAAGTATATTAAAAGACAATATTTATTAGTTAATTTAATAAATATACAAACCTAAAACATTTAATATTATTTTTTTTAATAATAATTAAATTTTTTATTAAAAATATTTTATTTAACTTAGTATTTTTTTATTTTATTTTTTTGAAAAAAAAAAAAAAACTCCATTTATAATTTAATATAAAATTTTATTTTTTTTATAATAAAAAAAAAAAATTGTTAAAAATAAAAATTAAATAACAAAATAAAAAAATTCTTATTTTCATTAATTTTTTAGCGATTCATTTTAATATTAATTTATATTTTTTTTAATAAAAAATAATAATAAAAATATTATTAAAAAATAAAAAATAAAAAAAAACTATATTAATATTTAACATCTTCTTACAAAAAATAAAATACATAAAAAAATATACACAAAAAGAAATGTATTAATATATTTAATATACAAAAAACTTATACGAAAATTATGAATTTTAAGAGCCTCATTAAATAAGTAGTTCATAAATATGTAAAATATATGGAATTTAACCTATTTCCGAGGCCCTTTCAAATGATGAAGTAACGTAGCGCTAAGCCGAAAGCAATACATCAAATTATTTATAAAAAAATGATAAAAAAAATACATTGTAATAAAGTACAAGTAATTATTTAAGTTCGTCTAATATACTAACAAAAAACATTACCAACGATCATACTTTTAATAAAATTACAAATAAAAAAATTAATTCGACTTCACAATTACCAATAAATTAAGATGAAGATAAAATAAATAAAGAAAAAATAGAAATAAATCTGAATTAATATCGAAATTCAATTAATTTTTTTTGTTAATATTGTTAAAATAATATATAAACTTAAATTTCGTATAAACCAACGTGTAAAACACATTCAATATCGATTTTGTTTGGGATTTTTGGATTTTTATGTGGATTATGTTTTGTTCCTTACTATTTTCCAAATAAATTTTAAACTGCTATTCATAAATGCCCTATATGTGAAAATATATTAGGAGAAAATACTTTTTGAATAATTTTATATGTAAAAAAAATGGTTTTTTTTTCATTTTTT
Source organism: Ichthyophthirius multifiliis (assembly GCF_000220395.1). Classification (NCBI taxonomy): domain Eukaryota; phylum Ciliophora; class Oligohymenophorea; order Hymenostomatida; genus Ichthyophthirius; species Ichthyophthirius multifiliis. Next base: position 77,495 of record NW_004085903.1, read on the forward strand.
TCTTCTATTTAATTAATATTTTTATAAAAAAAAACATAATAATATAAATATGTATATAAATAATTATTATTTTTTAATAGTAGTATAATGAACTAAAAAATATAAAAATATTTTATTTTTTTGTTAATCTTTATATTTTAATTTTTTTTAAAAAATGTAACTTAAAAAAAAAAAAGTAATTTAGTTTAATTTAAACTTCAAAAATATATATATATATATCTATATATATATATAAAAAAAACATTTCAATAAATCAATATTTTTTTTTTTTTTTAAATAGAAATACATTTATAATAATAAAAAAAATAGTAAAAGAAAAATAAATGATAAATCTTAATTTACCCAAAACAGTTCCTTTACTACCTGGTCATTGTTTCCCAGATTTCGTAAAAGAAGCTCATAATAAAACTTAACAATTTTCATTAATAAATAAAATACCTTAAGAAAAAACCAATTATATAGAAGAAAAAAGCGATTAATTTTTAGTTGATAATTTAAGAATGGGAACACCATTAAATTTGACTTATGGAAAAAGTAAATAAAAAACAAATGATATATATTATAATTTATTTATATTTTTGTAAAAAATAAATAAAGGAAAAGCACCTTTAAATGATTATATCCCTAGAATTTAACCTCCTTGGTTAAAATATAGATAGATAAGTGTTAAAATTTATGGCTTATTTTTAAGAAAGTGTAGTAGAAAATCCAAATGAAAATTATAGAATTCGTAAATGTGCTATTTATTTCTATTTATCTGATGGAACTATGCATATAAATGAACCCAGAGTTTCTAATTCTGGAATTCAATAAGGAGTTTTTGTTAAAAGATAGAAAATTCCTAAACAACTAAATTCGACTGAAAGTTATTATTAATGGGAAGATTTGAATTTAGGTAAAAAAAAATCTTATTTATTTATTTTTATAAAAAATAAAAAATATAAGGAATTAATTTAAATTTCTTTGAAAGAGTTTTTAGAATTTTCGACTGTGATGCTTTTACTAGAGAATTCTATGATTATATGGGAGTAACATTAAATGAACCTGAATCAATGCCTAAAGACTGTTTTGAAGTTTAAAGATAACTAAAGGATTTGAAAATACCTCCACCAGATACAAAAGAATACAATGAATATAACGAAGTTAAATTAGGAGGAGGGCATCCTAATGGAGGATTAAAATAATATATTGAAAATGATAGAAAAGTAACACTTTTAAAATAATAAAATACAATTAAAAAAAAAATTAGGTTTTATCTTTTAATATTTTATGGAATGATATAAGTTTAGAAGGAGGACTAAATTATTTTGTTTTAAACTACTTTTTAGCAGATAATTAAATTGAAATTAAAGAAATTATAAGACATAATAGTGGAAAAGATCCGTTCCCTTTACTTTTAAATAGAAAAAGATTACCAAAAGTATATATATTTTTTTATAATATAAACAAATAATATTATTATTATTTTTTTTTAAAAAAGGAACCTATTTTAACACATTATCCAGGAATGACTTTAAAAAAAGAAGAATTTTACAGCCCAATAGATTTAATATGTGGAAAATTAATAAGAATATATTCAAAAGATTGTTTAATCTATGATTGTGATCCTTTCACAAAAGAATGGTATTTATAAAACTTAAACTTATAGCAAATGCCCATAACTCTAAAAAAAGAAGATATCAAAAAATTTTACTAACCAGTCCCACCTTATCATGGATATGGAAGTGAGGAAGATTCGCTCGGCAGTGTTTATTCGTTATAACCAAAACCTCCAAGAAAGGATATAAATAAAATGCATACTTAAGATTAATATATATTAAGATTTGAGGCGAGACTTATTTCTTAAAATAAGGAAGATAATAATAGAAGATTCATAATTTCTTTTTACTGTGGAGATGATACAGTCATGGCATATGAAATTTGCGATAAAAATTCGGGCATTTGGGGTGGTAAATTTTTAGAAAGAATGTTACATAAAAGTCCTATTAGTGGAAAATACTATAATGAAATTGACTTCTAAATTGGAGAATTAATATAATTAGGAGCTTATTAATTCTAACTTTTGAGAGCAGATGAATATACACATAAATATATGAAATCTAAACCTGAAGTTTTTAGAGAAGCTGATATTGAATAAGTTTTAATTAGATTAAAAAAATTTGCAAGCAAATATAATAGTTATGAAAATTTCTTAATTGATATAATAAAACATGTTGATAAGAATAATAAAGGTATAGTAGAATTTAATGATTTAGTTGTGGGTATGAAAAAATTAGGTTTTAATTTAACTTATTAAGAAATTTATACTCTAATGAGGTATTTCAATTTAACTGAAGATTGGAAACTTTGCATGAAGGAATTGTATGTTAGTTTGGGAGGAAAAAGATGAAGAAAAATTATTTTTATTTTATTATGTTTTGTTTTAGGATTAAAATTTTTTTATAAAAATATATATATATAAATAAAATAAAAATAAATTATTGTTTGTATATAATTATATATAAATAGATATAATGATATATATATATAATTTATAAAAAAATTAAAATATATATATATTAATATATATTTTTTAATTATTTATAATTAAATATATATATTATTTTTTTTATTTATTTTATTATATATAAAATATAATGATAATAAATATTATTTTATATATACTTTCTAAATATTTTATTCTTTTTTTAAATTATTATTATTCATTATTATCTAAAATTACATTTTTTATAAATTTTATCCTTTTTTTATATATTTTTGCAATTTTTATTATTATTAATCTAAAACTGCAAAGTTTTATACATAAAAATAATTTATATTTTTTTATTAAATATATATATATATATATTATTTTTTTATTATTTTTATATTAGATATAAATGTTTTATTTATTTATTATTAAAATTATAAAATAAAATATTTTTATATTTAACACAAAAAAAATAAAATATAATTAAATTTATAAATTGTTGATAAAAAATAATAAATGGATGAGCAATAATAATATATTCAATAAGTAAAAAAGTTTTATAATAATATATTTTTATATATTAGAATGTAAAATCATATTATTAACTTATAACAATTAAAAAAAAAATTAGTAACTGGTAAATATATTAAAAAAGCCTACAGAAAAAAGAACTTAAAAAGACTTACACATATTAATAAATGAGACTAAAAACATAGGCTTTTTTTATTAATATATTTAATCTGGAGATAATGATAGTAATTATAAAACTAATATATTTTTAAAAATAACTTATTTTATTATTTATTTATTTTCAAAGTTCATTATAAATGTTGCAAGAATATGAAATACTAATATTTAAATTAAGATTAAATAGTTTTTCAAATTGGTTATTTATATTTTATATTTATTTAAATTTAAATATTATTATTTTTTTAAATCAAACAAAAAAAAAAAAGATTCAATTGGTTCAACATTTTATATAATTTTATAAGGAACTGTAGGAGTTCATATAAGATTACCTAATTAAACTGATTTAAGACGAGTAAAAGCATTAGAAACTGGAAGTAGTTTTGGAGAATTAGCATTATTAAATAATAAACCAAGATTAGCAACTATTATATGTGAAAGTGAATGTCATTTTGCTACTTTAGAAAAGAAATAATTTTTATAAATTTTGAAAGAAAAAGAAGAAGAACGAATTAATAATGAAATGGGTATATTTGCTAAAATGCCATTTTTAAAAACATGGAATGCTAATTTGATAAGGAATTTATATTTAAATTCTCAAAAACAATAATATATTAAAGGAGATAAGCTTTTTAAAGAAGGAAATGAACCTTAAGAAGTTTTTATTATTTTATAAGGAGATTTCGCAGTATGATTTTTTATAAAAAAAAAAATATTTTTAATTTTTTTTTTATTTTTTAAGTATGAAAAAAGGTTTTATAAATAAGATGATGAAAATGAAAATAATAATAAAAATTTACTTATGAATAAAGGAAAAAGAATTTCTAAATAAATAAAAGTTGATTTTTTTTTTATGTTTTTTATTTTAGTTAAACTTAAACAAAAAAAATAGGTATATATGTATTCAAAAGGAGAAATTATAGGAGAAGAAGAAATAATAAAAGAATAAAAAAAAGATAATTTACAGCTATATGTGAAAGTAATTATGGTGAATGTATAGTTATAAAAAAAAATGATTTTTAATTAAGAGTTTTAAATGAATAAACGTCAAAAGAATATATAGAAGATCATTTATAATTAAAAGATGAATAATTAAAAGTGAAACTTTAAGAATTGTAAAAATATACAGATTTTTATAAAGATTATATATATAACAAAGCAAAATAACCGAGAAAAAATATAAAAAATATAAATATGAAATAAAAAAGTGAAATAGTGAAAAGTTTTTTAAATTAAGATACATATAAAAAATAAAATTAAAATAGTAATAGTAAAAATAAAAATAATAATAATAATTGATAATAAAAATAATAATAATAAGATAATAATATAATAATAGTAATAATAATTTTCTTTCAAATAATAATAATCAAAATTTTAACAATTCTAATGTTAACATTAATTAATCTATTTTAAATATTAATAAAGATTTATCAAAAAAAGAAAGTTTTTTTGATTTCGGAAAAAAAAACTCAACTTTTCTTAATTTTGATTATTTAAATATTTCTAAATCTAAATAAAATATTGAGCCTTTGAATAATAAAAAATAGTTATAATATTCTTAATAAAAAAGTTTATTATTTTAGAACCAACTGGAGTTTAAAATAGTAAATCTTCAATTAATTTAGATTTTTCGTAAACCTAATTAAATAAAATAGTTATATCACCTATTACTACTTAATTTCTTAATATAAATTTTAATTATTAAAGCAATTATAATTCTCAATATCTATTTTAAAATATTTCAAAATCATCTTCTTTGCTATAAAATAATATATGTATTACTTTTTTTTATTAAATAAAAAATTTAAAATAAAATATTTTATTAAAAATAAATAGTTTCTATGTAGAACATTAATAATAAAAATAAAATATAAAAATAAAGTTTAAGTATTAATAATAGTAATCGTATGAATAATAATAGTAATAATAATAATATAAATAGTATGATTTTTAAAGATAATTCTAAATAAAAAATATTCAAAAATAAATCTGAAATTTTTAGTAAATTAAAAAGTAAAGAATCTCCTTAAAAAAATAATAATTATAATGAAAAAAAATAAGGTGTAATGTAAATTTCATCTAAATAAATAAGTTAAATTTTAAGAGATAATTTTTAAAAATAAACAAATTCTCATTTACCATAAATTTGATTAAAACAAAAAAATATAAATATATATTTCTTTTGTTATATTATTTTTCAATTATATTTTTTTTTATTATTATTTTCATTTTTTCTTACTTGCTTCTAATAAAGCAATAATAGAAGTTTTATTATATTCAAAATCTTTTAAATCCTTTATTTATATATATATATATAAAAAGTAAGTATAAAATAATTTACCTTGAAATTATTTTCAACATTATTTAAACTTTATTATATTAAAGCAACCTTTTTCTAAAGATATTCTCTACCGTAACTATCTTTATTTAAGTCAGTAGCTTTTTTTAAAATCAAACTAATAAACTATTCTAAAACTATACTTATTTATTTCCCATTTTCAAAATAACAAATAAATGAATTTACTATTTTTCCACAAATATCAATTAATAAATAATTACCCTATATTATAATATTAAAATAAATAAAAGAAACTAAAAAAATATTTATATAAATATAAATTAAAATAATTTATATATATAAATACTCTTTAATCATATTATTTTGAGATAGAAACATTAATAATTTCCTTACATTTATAAACTAATCCCTCAACTTAAACCTAAATTGCATCACTAAACTCCTTATTATTAAAAAGTTTATCATTAGATCTAACCCCGTCAATATGATAAGGAAGATTCTATTACATTTACACACATAAGTAAATTAAAAAGTCCTAAATTAAACACAACTAATAATACTCAGGACAAAATCCTTACCACTTATATAAATTAAGTATATTCAAAAATCCTTAAAAAATATAAAGCATATCATTTTCTGGATTTTCTGGCAAAACAATTAAAAAAGAAACCATATTTGATAAAAAATTCTTAAGCAAATCTTCACTTATAGTCTATTATTATTCTGGAATTTCAGATAATATTTAAAGAGCAGTTTTAAAAGCCGACTCAGATTAAGAAATAAGATTATGAAGAAGAGCAACTTACGAATTTTGGACATAAAGCTTAAATTAAAGAAAATTATCTTCTATCATAGGGATTGTTATATAACAAAAAGCTATACAGGCTTATAAAAACCCAGTTATTTTTTTCGATTATTTATTGTTTTTGATAAACGAACGGGCAAAAAATGATAGGGAATTGACTTTTTCGATTAGATAGATTATTATTTCTTATATATAGCCGAAAGAACTTCTTATTTCAGTACAGAAGTTTAAAATTTATTCTAAATCAATGCCAAAATCTATTTTATTAAAGAAATTTTCAAGTAGATCGAATATTTCTTTTTTTTCTTCAGGATTTTTGTATTCTATTTCATTTAGATTTTTCGCAACTAAAAAAACAAAAATAAAAAAATATAAAAAGAAATTAAATTTAAAAAAATTACTTTATAAAATAGCATGAATAGCTAATGGATCTTAAATTTTTTCCTATCTATCTCTTTCCATGAATAACTTAAGAACTTTTTTACTAACAGAGACTTTCATTTAAGGCGGAAAAAAAGAAATAAACTAAAAGAAAGGTTCAATAGTTAAAATTTCCCCCACGTCATCACAATTAGATAAAATGGTCTTTATAAAATCTTCTAATTTTTCAAAAACATGCATTTCTGAATTTTCTACAGAATTAAAAAGTTAGTTAAACTTCTCAATAATAAGTTAAAAAGCCTAAGTCTTTTTATATCCTTTGAAAATTTTATTTACTAATTCAATATATGGAACTAGAATATCTAAAAAAACCGTCAAATTATTAACTTCGGAAACATCAAGCCAAATCAAGTTTAATATTTCATTTGGAAGTGGTTAATTTTGTATACTTTTAACCAATTTAGGTATAAATAAGTTATATATTTTAAATTTATGGTCAACATGATAGCTTTAAATAATTTTAAATATCTCTCTTGCAGAAGAGCAAATAAGTTAAGGTGAAAAACTCTATATTATTTAAATAAGAACTGCCGAATGTTAATTAGATTTTGTAAAAAGTCCAAAAAGATCCGCGAATTCAGCATCACTGCAATTTTCGGAATAAAACCTAAATGCAGTTAATAAAAAAGGTTCGAAAAGTTTCATATATTCTTCCCCTATTAATCCTGTTGAATTAAATTAGGGTTAATGCATATAATAAAAAAAGTCTTCTAGTTGTTATAAAATATGAGATTTTTCTTTAGGGAGAAGTTCTGCCCCGATTCTCAATATAAATATATTATAATTTATACTGTTAATATAATCACCTATACTTCTGCTTTAATAAGATAATTTTAATAATTATTATTATATATTAGATGAGTCTATGAAATAATTTATAGGAAGTAAAGCTGCTTCTATATATATTCGGGGAACTAATTCTCGGATAGAACTGACTTTTCTTAACCAGTTTTTGCATATTTCTTGGCAACTTTCAGGAATATTAGAACCGGAAATATCAAAGAAGGTCAAGTTTTTTAATTTTTCGGCATTATAAGTTGGAAAAGCGAGCTTTTTCATTCTTTGGAAAACGAATTTGGAAAAACTGTCTAAAATATCCATTATATAAACGTATTTGTAAGGAGAAAATTTAGGTTGTTCATTGTCATTGAATAGTTTTATAGCTTAAATTGTAATTTATAAAGTACCAACCTATTTTATTTTATTTAATTTAATTTTATATTATTTTATTTTATTTAATTTTATATTATTTTTGAAACTTTATCTTATTCATTCCATTTCTTTTTCATTTTAGAATGCATATCAGATAGATAATCTATGTAAGATTTCATAGTTATCATTTACTTTTTTATTTTTATTTATATATAAATAATTTATATTTTTACATTTTATATCTTTTATTATGATGATTATTCATATTCCATCTTATTTGAGCCACTTTAGGCTTATTTAAATTTGTTTTTTTCATCTATTGTTAGAGCAGATTATCCGAAAGGCTTTTTTTATTATTATTATTTAATAAAAACTTATAATATAAGTTTACATTTATAACTTAATTTTTTAAGTCTTAAACTTTAAAATCAAATATTTTCATAAAATCCTTTCTTATTTGTTCCCAAAGTATATTTTATACTTCGTCTGATAATTATTATCGAGAATTTTTATCATCTTTAATAATAACAACTCTTTTATTTTAATCAACTAAAGATTCTTCTTTTTTAAACTTTGTATATAGTTTAATTTTAATTTTTATTTCCTTTGTTTATATAAAAAAATTACAAATAAAGATTGTTATTATTATGGACGTAATAAAGGATTATATAATTATGAACTTGTCCGTTTTGATAAAGGATCAACAAAATCACCTTCTGTTTTGATGTTGTTTTTAGTTTTATTTGTTACTTCTGAAATTATTTTAAATGCATTATTTACGGATTCTTTTTTTTATAAACGATCTTCTTTTAATGGGTTATAAGTTGTTTGATGATATTTCTTCAGACGGTTTCTTGAAAAAAAATCATAATCTTTTTCTTTAATTACACTTTATATATTTAATTAATTATTAATTATCAATAGAATTTTTTTTTTTTTTTTTTTTAATAATTGTTAATACATTTTATCAGACATAAAAAATGAATTCTTTTTTTTTAATTTGAAATAAAATATTTTTATAAAATATATATAAATATAAATATTAAATTATTATAAAATTACATATAAATATTTATAAAAATCTAATATTTAATTATATATAATAGAGAAATAATAAAAAAATATATATATTTATATATATATTTATATATATATATATATATATATATAATTAATAAAAAAATATAAGAAAAATATATTATTATTAAATAATAAAAAATTTATATTATTAATTATCGTTTAAAGTTTAAAAATAGAGCATATATACAATATAATATAAAAATTTATTTTAAAATCAAAAAAAATGATTTATATAAAAAAACTAAATAAAAAATATAGTAAATTTTTATTAAATATTGTTATTATTTTATTATAATAATAAATAAATATTAATTAAAGAATATATTTTTTAAAAAAATTTATAATATATATATATATATATAAATATTATAATTTATTTAATTATATATTTTAAATATATATTTATATTTATTTTTTTATATAATAATTTTATATTTATATATTTTTTATTTTTTATAATTATTATTATATATTATTTTTATATCATAATATTTTATTTTTTAATATATTTTTTTTAAAATAAAATTAATTATTTTTAAATTAATTTATTTTATAATTATTAAAATTTTTATTTTATTATTAAAATAATAATTGTAAAGTATTTTAAAAATAAAAAAATATGTGTTGTGGAAAAAAAAAACCTGCTAAAGCTCCTCCAACTCAGCCCTAAAATATTGATCCTCCTGCTCCTTCTCCTACTAATTATTCAAAAATAAATATTATACATTAATAAATGAAAAACAAGAATCTATTTACATAATAAAATCTACTTGATATTATTGAATTTCTTGAAAACAATTAATATTGTAATTTTTCTTATTTCTAAGAAAGTCAAGATACTATTTTAATATCATGTAATTAAGAAACACAAGAACAAAAATAATTAATTATAAAAGTAAAAAAATAATCAACTTAGAAATTAAATGAAATAAGTAAAATTATTGATGCAAACTAATAATTCATATCTGAAGATAAAATGTTTTATGTATTTGATAAATAAATTAATTTTTAAAAAAATTAATATTAAACTTATGAATATTAATTATACTAATATAAGTATATAGAAAATTCTAGTATATTAAAAAAAAAATAAAAAATATATATATAAATATATATATAATATATATATATATATATATATTTACATTTTATTTAGCTAATTTGGAAAATTATTTAAAATAGCATAATTAACTAAATTAAGAATAGCAAATAAAATTAGTTATTTCATTATTAGATGGATTAAATATTATGCATGAAGAAAAAAATACCATTCATTCAAACATTAAATTAGAAAATATTATAATGCTTTAAAACTAACCTTTTTATACAGATATATAATTTTAATCTTTTTGTAAAAATAAAAACCCTTTTGTAATTTTTTAATTTCTTTTATATTAATTTTTATTTATATTAAAGTTACATAAAATGTGTACTAATAGAAAACAAGAGTAAGATTTCGATTAATAAGTAAAATATAAATGTTTTTATTTTTATTTTTTTTTCATTAGACAGATATATTAAGCTTAGGTTTTATTGTTTTAATGATTGGAAATTTAAAAAAATTTAAAATAAATACTATTAAAGATGTTCAAATAAGTGCCCTTGGAAAAGATTTTAATTAAGGTTTGCTACCAGCATAATTAGAATTTGATAATAACTCAATTATAATTTAAACTGGAATCGAAATGATATCTTTAAATCCTCCTTCATCTTAATAATTATTATAAAATTTAATTAATAAATTAATTGATAAAGAGATATCTATTCCTTAAATTTACTCAAAAAATATTTTAAAAGGTTGAAAATAATTTATAATTTTATTTTCATAAAAAAAAATATATATATAGAAGCTAATAAATAGGTTGATTTTGTATTTAAATCGTAATATATTTTATTTTTTTGTTACCTATATATTAAAATATATATATGAATTTTTATTTTTAATAAATAGAAATCCATAAGATAAAGATGAAGATTTATTAAAAAAGGTATCAGAATTAAAAAAACTTAAATATTTGACAAGATTTAACTTTGATTGTTCGTAAAAATAAATATTTAAAATTTTTTTTATTTTATTTATTATAGAAATAATTTCAATTTTACTTAAGAAGGATCAATAAAATTAGTTTAATAATTAATAATTCCTTAATTAAAGCAATTTTATTTAAGCTTTTAGTAAACTAAATATATGTAAATTTATATATATATATATATATATATATATATATATATATATATATATATATATATATATATATATATATATAAACATTTAATTAAATTAGCGATAATGATTATTTCTAAGATTAATTTATATTTGAATTAGCAAATACATTAAAAGAATTAAAAAATATTGAAGATTTAAAACTTGACTTTACTTGGAATAATATATTTAGTGACGAAGCATTAATTAAATTAGCAGAATCAATTGGAGTAATGAAAAATCTTAAAAAAATAGAACTTAACTTTACATGGAATAATGTATTTACTGATAAATCATTAATAAAATTAGTAAAGGAATTGTAAGAATTATAATTATTAGAAGATATAAATATTCGTTTTGAGTATATAATAATATATATATATATATATATATATATATATATATATATATATATTTATATTTTTATTTATATTTTTTTTATATAAAAAAATAAAAAGTTGGAATAAAAACTTTTAAGATGAGAGTTTAGAAATGTTAAAAAATTAATTTAAAATTTAAAAAGTTAAACTCATTTAGATTTTGATAATAGTTGGAATCATAAAATAACTGATTAATAAAAATTATAATTATCTAAATTTAGCAGTAGATTAAGAAACAGTAAAATTGTATTCAGGTATAAAAATTTTTTATATAGAATATAATATTATATACATTTTTTATAAATTAAAAAAAGTTAATATACAACAGTAAAATGAATTCTTAGATATTTATTTTTTATATATTTAATAATATAAATTATATTATTATATATTTACTAAAAAATATAGTATAAAATATTTTAAATTAGCGATTTTATCTTTTAAAATAAATTTTATTTCATATTTTAATCTAAATAAAAAAACTTAACTTTTATTATAAAATAAAACAAAATAATATTTATTAATTAAATAGAAAAAAAGTTAATTAAAAATATTATATAAATATATTCAATTTTAATTAAGATTATACATAATATTTATAAAGAAATCCACAAAATAAATAATTTAATAACATCTCCATTTATAAATATTAAATCAAACAGAAACTGAAATTTCTAAAAATGATTATAAGAAACGTCAAATTTAGTCAATAAATATTTGAAACTATCTGACTAGATAATTAAGCATATATTTAACTTGTATTAACTTTTTAAATTTTAATTTATATTAATAAATTATACTATATAAAATGTTCGAATATTTAATTTAATAAGTATTGATTTGACTTTTTTGAAATTAATTTTTTTGTAATAAATAAAAAAATTAAACTTAAAATTATAACAATTTAATTTGTATTTTGCTAATAAAAAATAATAAAGAAAATTTACCTCTTTTTTAAAAAGATTAATGTATATGAATATTTAATTTGAGGATATTTTTAGTTTATATTTTAGTAAACAAAATAAATTAATTGAAATTTAAGAATTCTAATAATATTAAGATATACATAGTATTATTTTAAAATAAAAGTAATCTGATTTTTATACAATGGAAATGAAAACAATAAAAACAATAAAATTTAAAAATTTAAGACTAATAGTTTTGCCATTTTTATTTTTGAATTTTTATTTTACTGTATAGATATATATTTTATCGTTTTTTTTTTATATATATATATATATATATTTTAGATATTTAATTATTTTATGAGTATTTTAAAATCTTTTATAAAATAATAATATTTTAAAAAAAAATTATTAAAACTTAATAAAGATTTTAACAAAAAATAAAACATAAATTTTTATTAAAAAATGAATATTGCTTTTAATAAAGAGTTTAAAATAAAAATATAGTTCATATATTTTAACAAATATAATTTATGTTTAGGATTATATACTTTTAATATTATAAAATTTTTAATTTTTTAGATTTTTTATTTATAAAAGATAAATAAAAATTATACTTATTGTATATTTGATATTTAAATATATTGTATTTTCTAATAATTTATTAATAATTTTATTTATAATTTATTTTTATATAAAATATGATTTCTTATCTAAATAAATTATTTTTAAATAAATTATTTAATAATTTATAATTTTTTTTTTTTTTCATATAATTTTTTTTTAATATTTTATAAAAATAAAATATATAGTAATTTTCTGAATTGTTTTTTATAAAGAATTAGTTGAGTTAAACTTATAAATATAAGTATATTAATTTAATATATATATTGAATAAAATATAAATATTTTATTTATTATAATTTTTTTTTTTTTATATATTTTATCATATTATTTTTGATTTTATTTCTTTTATTAAATATTAATAGAATAAAATAGTATCAACAATATTTTATTTTTTTAAATAATATACATTATTCAAAAATTAAAATTTATTACATTTAATAAAACAAAAATATATAAATAAAATCTATAAATTTAATTTAATAAATAAAAAATAATAATGTTTGACGAAGAAAAATAAACACAATTTAATCATAAAAAAATAGTAAACAAATAATATGGAATAAATAATAGTTATTAAACTACTCCAAGATAAAAAAAATACAGTTAATTTTCTCAATTAAATATATTTAATGAACAAAGTAAAGTGAAACAAGAATATGAAGAAAAAATAAGTCCGCAAAATAAAGACTCTTAGAAAATAAAAAATGAAGATAAATATATAGAACCTTTATTTAAATACACCGATGATTCAAGTGATGAAATCGATAATAATAAATATTCTCATTTACAAATCTTTGGAAAAGATTATGTTAGTTTTCAAAAATATATTGATTATATAGAAAGTAATGACTTTAATATAGAAAAGCTAATAAAAAAATTCCATTTATAAAATATCGGAAATATATATTTATTTTAATTAAAATTCAAGACTTTTAGATGGACGTAAATAATTTATTTATATTAACATATTTTTTATATATAAATACTTATTTTTTTTATTAGTATAAGAAGAACAATCCAACAAATAAAAAAAATTGAATTAGAATATTTAAATTTAACCAAATATATCGATTCATTAGATAAAAAATTCATACCATTAGACTCTTAATAATTAGAAAAAAGTACGAACTAAGGCGAAGTATTAAATATTCTCTAAGATTAACTATAGAACATAATAAGTTAATTCAATTATGACTAAGAAGATGACGAAGATTAATATACTAGAAAATAATTAAGGCTTTTATAAGAATTTAAGCTTTCTTTGAGATGTTTTTGTGAATTTTCAGATATATTTGAAGACGGTAAGTAGAAGTATAAGGAAGTTTTTATAAAAAAGCAAGCCGGAGGTAGATATAACTAGAGAAGTCTTATTCAAAAACTTTCTTGTAAAACCTTATGTAAATGCTATGATAAAAGATATTTTATAATTACTTAAGATGGTATTATGTATAGTAAAGGACTTGTGTACCCTAATTCTTAATTAAGGGAAGTGATACTATTCGATTATAATTTTTAAATATAAAGTGGTTTGGAATATACAGGATATTAGCTAGGATTTGCAATTAAAACAAATAGTCGAAAATTTAATTTAATATCTTATGATGTTTTTGATTTTTTAGACATTCTTTTTGCAATAAAGAATGCTTATGATCATTCTATATATGCAGGTGTACATCGATTTAATTCTTTTGCACCACCTAGACTTAATTGTATTGCTAAATGGTATGTAGATGGGCAAAATTATTTCTCTGATGTATATGATGCCATTGACTCGGCTGTATAAGAGGTTTTTATTACCGGTTGGTGGGTATCTCCGGAGCTTTTTTTAAAAAGACCACCTGAAAAATATCCAGAATCTCGACTAGATTTTTTGATTTAGAAAAAGGCAAATGAGGGCGTGAAATTTTACATTAGTGTATATTGTGAAACGGAGCTTGCTTTGTGCTTAAACTCTAAGTATACTTAATCTAAATTATAAGGGTTGCACCCTACAAATATTTTAGTTTAAAGACATCCGAAATATGTTTTGCCCTTTATGTGGAGTCATCATGAAAAAACAGTTGTTATTGATTAAGAAGTGTGTTTTATTGGAGGATTGGATTTGTGTTATGGGAGGTGGGATACTTAAGGACATTTATTGTTTGATAAAGGAGAAAAATAATTTTTTACGGGAATTGAATATAATAATATTAGAATTAAGGATTTTGAGAATGTTACGAATTTTTAAGAGTCTAATATTAATAGGGATTTTTAGTAAAGATTACCTTGGCATGATATTGCAACGAGAATTATTGGGCCGTCGGTAAAAGATGTTTCAAAGCATTTTATTTAATATTGGAATTTCGCATAGATTGATAATGATAATAAAGGAGGACATTAAGGGTTTCTGATTCCGTAGGAGAGAGCAGGATAAAATAATCCATTTAAACCGTATATTAAAGAATTTAATTAAAAGTTAAAAGGTTTTAAAGATAAAGTTTAAGGGTTTATTAAAAATAAAATCAAGAAAATTCAACCAGATATCTAACATTATTTAGATTAACATGATATTTCTTTTGATTTATTAAATAGAATGTATTTTTCTAAAATAAAAATGATATAACTAAATTATAAATAAAAATATAAATATAAATATATATATATATAATAATAAAACATATTATATTATTTATATATAATATATTTAGTAATAAACCATAATTTGAACATTAACATACTTTCAAGAAATAAACAAGTTTTGAATAAATGCTTATGAATTAAGAAGAAAAACCTCGTGAGGAAATATTATAACTTTTAAAGTAATTATAATAAATAAAACTTGACAATGATTATGATGAATACGAAGATAATTAAGTTGAGAGTTCTAATTCTTAAAAAGAAAGCATTATACTTGAAAAATTATAGTAACCTTAAGCAAATTATGATACTAATTTTTTAGAAAAAAATGAATTACATGATGACAATGAATTAACTTCTAAAGCAAGCCTTAAATCAAGAAAAGATTCTATTATGAGATTTTCATCTTACAAATCTATGTTTGATAAGTCTTTCGATAATTTTGGTAGTATATAGAAAGAAATTATTTAAAGAAAAAATATTCTTAAATTATAAGTTAAAAAATTTAAATAAACAAAAAATTAAACTTAGTAAAAATGTCAAATTTTGCGTTCCGCAAGCTTTTGGTCTCTAGGATTAAGTAAATTGGATACTGAAACTTCAATTTAAATTGCCTATTTGACTCTTATTAATGAGGCCAATCATTATATTTATATTGAAAATTAATTTTTTATCAGCTCTCATGCAGGTACTCCCGTTAGAAATTAAATAAGTAATGCCATTGTTAATAGAATTAAAAAAGCGGCCGCTGAAAAAAATAATTTAAAGTTATTGTTTTTATACCTTTATTACCAGTAAATTTTTAAATATAAATATTATAAAATGGCTTTATTTTTAAACACAAAAAAATAAAAATAAAAGGGATTTGAAGGAGAAATTAATTAAGAAAATTCAGCTATTATGAAAATTTAGTTACATTGGGAATATTTAACAATTTGTAGAGGAGGAAATTCAATATATGAAGAATTAAAATAAGATTGTAATATAGAAAATCCTTTTGATTATCTTTAGTTTTTTGGATTAAGAACACATGATTTTCAAAATAATAAACCTTATACTGAGATTATATACATACACAGCAAGGTAGATTTATTAACTTTAATATAAATAAATACAATATATAAAAAAAAGATGATGATAATTGATGATTCTATAGCTATTATAGGATCAGCAAATATAAATGACAGAAGTTTAAAAGGAACAAGAGATTCAGAAATAGCTGTTTTTATTTATTTAATTAGAATATATATTTCTAAATATAATATTTTTTTAAAAAAAGATTATTATTGAAGATTAAGAATCTGTATAATCGAAAATGGTCAGGAATATAATATACAGCGAGTAAATATGCATTTTCTTTAAGATGTGAACTATATAGAGAACATTTTGGATTAGAATTAAATTAAGTTTTCTGACCCTTTAGATCCTTAATTAAATAATATTATTAATAAATAAACATAAACTAATACATTGATCTATAGAGATATTTTTAGGTGCTATCCAGATGATGAAATTCTTCAAATGAGTGATTTTGATAATTTTAGGTCTAAAGCGAATCATCAAAATTATTAAGAGGGAATTAAAAATATTAAAGGGAATGCAGTTTAATGGCCTTTGAGGTTTTTAGAAAATGAGGATCTTAAATTTACTATTAGTATGAAAGAATATTATTGCCCTGATATAGGTTTTACATGATATTTTCTTTAAAAATAAAATTAATAATAGATATATAATCTAATAAAAAAATTGTAATGTATTTATATAATTTATAATAATCTTTTATTTTTTTATAAATAATATAAAAAAATATAATAAAAATATATATAAAATTATTATTATTGTATTAGTAAAAATTTCTTAATTAAATATATTATTTTATTATTTTTTAATTCATTATCTAATAAAAAAAATAAAATTTAACTCTAACAATTATGCTTAATAAAAAACGGAATATATTATATGTTATTATTATATATATATATTATATATTATTTTTAATAATAAAAAATTATTTAAATTTATTTTTTCTTTGAAATGTATATTATAAAATTTAATATTTTTATTTATTATTTTATAAAGATTTTAATATATTTTTTATATTTTAATAGTGTTTAATATTTTTATTTGATTTTTCCATATGTTTATAATATTTTTATTTTTATTTTTGTTTATAAAGATTTTATTTTTATCTTTATTTTTTTTATTTCTAATAAACATAATTTAATATACAGTAATTATATATATTTTTTTTTAAAAAATATATATTTTATTACTATTTGATATTTATATTTTTTTTTTAATTTAATTTAAAAAATATAAAATTAAAAATTAAAAGATATATAAATTATTTTTTTAGAAAATATTAGAAAAAAAAAGAAATAAAAATGAATATGCCTAAATCATAAAAAAAATCTTTATTAAGTTAATTAAGTGATACAATATATCCTAAAAGTGATTTAGCAAGAAAAAAAAGAAAAAGATAACTTAAAGATATTGGCATTTTTTTAGCTACTGCTACATTATGTTATACTTTCGAAAAATAAATTAGAAAATTCCTAACAATTAATATGGATGAAATTAAAGATATGGCAATGTAAGCGCAATCAGTAGGATAACCTTTTTGAGAAATATATTTATATAAATATATATTGAATATAAAGTATTTTTAAATGATTATTTTTGTTTGTATTTTTTTTATTTATT